>NC_091822.1:177789149-177897708 GCF_038994185.2 Dermacentor albipictus
AGGTTGCAGATACGCTTGAGTAAAAGCGAGAAGGTTACTAAAGTAACCCAAGGTTTTGTGACCAACTCGGCTTCTTGTTCGAGGTTGACTGCAGTGGCGCAAGGCCGAGTTGGTCCCGAAACGTTGGTCCCGTACTATAGCAAACGTTTTATTTTTTACTGAAGTTTTGGTTGGTGTTCCATTGTTTTTTCTTATCATTTGCCCTATCTGACAGGTTTTTGTACTCTGCTTACATTTGAGAACCTTTTGCTTGATATTTCACGCAACTGAACAACACTTTTTATATACACTCCGCCAACCTGCAATTCGCAAATATGGTGGCCTCATAACGGGAGGAGCTGTTTAGGTGAAGTGAAACTGACTGACATGTATCTGCACAGACTTTCTTTGCGGCAGCTTGTACTGCTTAATCTTGTTCCGTTTTGGAGGCTACAAATGTTCAAAGTCAGTGCTAACCGAATGCGAAATAAAATCTGTAGTAAAAGCAAAGAGACACGATGAAATAGACAGTTCTTTGTGGCGCGTAGTTAAAGTACAAAGTAGGCCAACGCTCCTGATAGACAGAAGCATTGCAACATGTTATGAAATCTGAGGTGGTAAAAACCAAGGCAAGAACTAAGGAACATGCAATACAACCGGCTCCCGACTTTACGTTCCTCGAGTTTATCATCTAAAAAACAATACTACTTGGGATGGGGGGAGGGGAGGAAGAGGTCCTAACGTGAAAAATTTCACGTCGCTCCGTCATATGGTGCCACATGCTGAAGAACAATTAGCAAAACATTATCTACGCACCTTACTTTCATGACTTAGAGGAAATGGTATGACGGTGAGCACCAGAGGAGCGGTTGGTGGGCCACACGAGCTAAATGTTCCTAGCACGAACCGCCAGCGGTACACTTTAGAGGCTACAAATTCTCCCGCTCAAGCAATTCAAAGCTCAGTTGACCACTAGAGGATAAGAGTTGTTCTTTAAGGTCTGTATCAAGGTAAATTAACGCAGCATGTGAGCTAACGAAAAATTTATCACAGAACTGGCGCAACAAGCACTCATAGCAAACGGAATGAAGTCCTTACGAAACAAGTACAGCACCAAAGTGTAGTGCAGGGACGCGATTCAGATTCTCTATGCGGTGTAGATGTTGCTCAGAATCACCATGGCACCTGCTTCGACACCATCGATTTAATGATGCGAATGCATTATATGCTTCGTCGCGCTAAATGCTTCGGCGTCGTCGGCGTTCCCGATCGATGGTACCAAATATCTCTGACGGCGCAGAGTAAAAACACGCCAAAAATGCTCGGATTGATGTGAAATTGCTTTGGGAGGTTTCTATAAACAACATCAATTAATGCCTTTGAAAAGAAAATTTGGCACACTTCGGCCTCGGCGAGTGGATAAAATGAGCACGCTGCGTCCGGCGCGTTACTTGCTCTTCGGATTTAATCGGTGGTTTGTCTACAGCGATGGACTTTCGACGCCACGTCATGAGTGCACAAAATGAGCCGGTCTGTGGCCAACACCTACGCAAACACACACACACCGAATCAGCAGAAAGAACTTTAATGCATGTCGAAAACCTCAATCGAAAACATTTCACCAAAGGGAATGCTTTCGCATTCCCATACGTAAGCAGTTCTAGGCGTCTCTGCCTACTTTTTTTTTTTGATCGCTTACAGCAACGTCGTTTCTTTTACCTTTCAACTGTCTTCTAGGCCGCTGTTGAGGATTTTCTTTTAAGTTATTTCATGCTCTCCCACACGGTCGGGCAGCATTCAAATTGAATGAGCAGGCCGCAAGGAAAAAAAATACAATAAAGAAACAAGCTCGGGGCTGCCACTCTTAGCGGTACTCATTGTCGCAGTTAATGCAGTTAGCGTCTCTCAAGGCACTGTAGGCGGCCTGAAGCTTTCCCGCAGCGCATCGGCCGTCAGCGGGAAGGAGAACGGCCGCATTTCTCGTGACACATGCCGCCATGCCGAATATACTGGAACGACGCTGTCGATCGGCTGCGACCGCGAGCGCCAGCGAATACGCTAGCAGCACCACGCAGGATAAGCTGGGACCTCTCATCTCGAAGCGCCGGTGCTTCAGCGCGGTCAACGCTTTTTTGTTCCCAAAATGCGAGAGCGCACGCACCAGTCCCGCGGCAGCTTTATATGTTCCGCCGTGCGCGAATGCCCGAGGTCGGTAGGCGATGAAAGCACTCAGACGTGCGCTATTTTAGAGCGCAGCTCTTTGGCGTCCGTTCCTGGGTTTCGCGTCGTCGTCGGCGTTGTCGTCGGCCTCGTAACCAGCTCCGCCCCCCTTTCATCCCCCCAGCGCTAGCAGCGACCGACTGATACCGCTGGATGCCGCTGACGCCGCTAGAGAGTCAAGATAACGTGACTGCATAGAACACCGTCGCCGCCATGCAGAAAGAGGAGGAAAGGGTCCCCCCCCCCCTGTTCTTGTGTGGCGGATAGGGTGCTCTTCAGTTGCCGACGCACCGGTTATTTCACGTAGGCCCCGGCACGTCGACGAATACGTGACCACCTTCCCACGGCTAGACCTGGTTCTTAGCGCTGCGGAAGCGAGGGTATCATATTGTTTGTGTCGGCATCGGCGGCGTTGTCCCTGAAACCAACTCCGCAGCTGGGGTTGACTCACTATCGGCGTCAGCAGGATCAGTCAGTGGCTGCTATCTCTTCCCTCCTCCCTTTATCGTGTTGTCCGCTTGCTGCGCGCGCTTCTGCCCCCATCGTTTGCCGCTGGGTGTACGCGCCGCCCCCCTCCCCCCTCTTCCTGCGAGTCTCCGGTTGTCAAAGCGCCGGCTCGAACTTAATTCCCTTCTTCGCTCCTCCTCCAATGCAACCCCTGTGCGGTGGCAATCAGAGAGCCAGATCGGTGGCGACGGAAATGTTTGGCACGTCACATGAAGTTGGCGAACTGTGCGCCGCAAAGTTGCCCAACGGCTTGCTGGTAGTAGCTGCCCACTTCGCCTCTACCGCACTCACAAAAGACGTCGTGCACTTCCTGCAACTCGCATTAACCGTCCATCGATCCACACCGATGTTAGTAGTGGGGGACTTTAATGTTGACATAAAGACAAACAGCAATTTCCTAACACTTATGCGGGAGAACATCCCGTTCCTCTCGCTCGTAACGCGTCCCACGGCTGTGACAACCTCGCGAGGCAGTTGTATAGATCTCGTCTTTGAGAATCAAGCATTGGTGTACCAATTCGAACATATATCAGTCTATTTCTCCGACCACAAAGCTTCCTTCATGACTGTCAAGAACTGTTAGTGGAGTCTTTGTTAAAGGAATACGTGTGAAAAATAAAAAAAAAATCTGTGATAGCGCATACATGTGTTGCTCGATTTCTTTGCCTCAATCTATCGAAAAGGTGAAACAGCTTATTTGCTGCGCTCAAATTTCGCATTAGGAAGTAACGTAATCGTCGGTAATTTTTTTCTTCTTTCCTGCCCCACAATTGAGATGGTGGGTTTTTGCCAAGATAAGACTCTCCAGACGGCCGCGTTCAGCGGGACATCCGCGCGATGGCTGTCAAGTGCCGCTCCGCTTTCGAGGAACGATTACGCTTGTCGCTTCGGGTCGAAAAAAAAAAAAGAGCAACAGCACCCTGAGCCGTATGTTTCACATACTCGCGCTATCATGAACGACACGTGCCCAGTTCCGTGTTTTCTTTCGCTCGAGAAGAGCATGCACACTTGTGCCAATAACCAAGGGCGTTTCAGGGCAATTTTGTAGCATCCAAGCGGAGATTTTCGGCACCCGCTTTTGAAGTTAAATTATGGGGTTTTACGTGCCAAAACCACTTTCTGATTATGAGGCACGCCGTAGTGGAGGACTGCGGAAATTTCGACCACCTGGGGATCTTTAACGTGCACCTAAATCTAAGTACACGGGTGTTTTCGCATTTCGCCCCCATCGAAATGCGGCCGCCATGGCCGGGATTCGATCCCGCGACTTCGTGCTCAGCAGCCCAACACCATAGCCACTGAGCAACCACGGCGGGTGATCTAATAATTTTCTGGACCTACCTATATGCAGCGCACTGAAACCGTTTTGTGAGCTAGGAGAGTAAGTGTATAATGCAACTTGTTTGGGCAAGAAAATATGACTGTGCAGTAGCGGCACAACCCCCGCAACCCAGTCGCCGGTCGTGGCTCTTACTGACTATACTGTCTTAATTGCAAATACACGACTTCCAATGTTAGCCATTGTGTTAAAAAAAGACTGATGCAATATACGGTTATGTGATCAATGTTGTTCTGTCATAAGTTCTCGTTTGCAACCAGGATAATTGTTGTGTACCAATCGCTTAGCTAATTAGACATGGTATATTACGTACCTTTTTTTTAATTCTTGAAGTAGGTCACTTTCAGCGAAAAGCTGGGATTACGTTCCAGAACATCCCACTCGGTCGTTGTCTGCGAGGTAGCTCCGACGTAATTATTTTTTTTCCGGGCTTCACTCGCAGTATTAGGGCCTAAAGTACGAAAATGTGTCGCACGATAACGCGTCCGTGCGCGCCGCGACAGCACTGACACGAAATGTAAATAGCAGGAACCCAAAACTCCGCTCACTGCCCGACTCGTCAACCGCCTGGAAGTGGCAAGCTGTCGTTGTTGGCGCCCGCTTCCGCTGATCGCGATTTGCGTGTTCCGCGCGACAATCGCAGCCGCAATGGCGGCAGGTGTTGCTGACCCAGGCTGCGACCGGAGTTACGTAGTTCTTTCAAATCTGTTTTGAGACGTCGACCCCTGGTGCCGCGGCGCGCGGACGCGAAACGCGCGTCATTTCATGTGTTTCGCGCACTACCAGTACAGCGCGGAAGGGATTTAAGTGTGCAGGACACGGCGCACTGAAAAGGGCTGAATGCCCGGGGCGTTTTAGGACGAACGAACAGCTTTTCCGGGACAGGTCACGCCTTTAATTTATAAATTAAGTACTGATTTAATGAACCTTCCATAA
This sequence comes from Dermacentor albipictus, assembly GCF_038994185.2. NCBI lineage: Eukaryota > Metazoa > Arthropoda > Arachnida > Ixodida > Ixodidae > Dermacentor > Dermacentor albipictus. The sequence goes on from NC_091822.1 coordinate 177,794,131, forward strand.
CTAGCCACGAATTTACTGTACAAAAATGATCCTAGGGGCACAAGAGAACGCGTTACCCAACAGCGTAGGTCTCATAATCGCGTATTGTACCAGTCTTTTTTTTTATATAACTTGGCTAGCGTTAACTGAGACACTTTGTATACAGGGTATTTATAAGAAGACGAAGTATTATTTAAAAATAGTGGTGTTGATAAAAAAAATGTCACTTCCTTCGGAGACATGCCGTCAGTGGGGGGCGATCACGGGTGATGCGGGGTAATGAGTTGCTAATTCACAAAAATCAATTCCTTACCTTTTGAACTTTTGGTCTCAGCGAGCTCACCCAAATTCGAAAATTGAAGCGAGCTCCCGTACAAGCCACGTCCACTTTTGGATTCGCCACTATTCGAGTATTTGTGGCAGGACGAATTTCGGCTATCTAGCGCTCAAAACCGAAACCTCGCTGTCGCAGCGCGCGGGCTGCCCGCCGCTAGGTGACGTAAGCCGCTGGGTGACGTAAGCCTCGGGGGGTGCTGCTTAGCGCTCGCTGCAGCCTCCCACTTATGGTTTCGTGCGCTCTGATAGCCGACATTCGTCATGCCACCGTTCCTCGTGTAGTGGGGATGAAGCAGCGCACGCAGCAGTGGGACACTGTCTGGGCGGGAGTTGCGAGCGCAGATCGCGAACTGTTGACGCCGGCTGAGACTGCCCGTCGTGCAGTCCTTCCGCCTGCCATCCAACGTTAATAAATCCCCTTTCAAACTCTTGCGCTCGTACTACTGCGCTCGTCAGTACCGGTGCCAATAAATCCCTAATTAGAGACAAATTTTGTCGCTTCTTCGTAAAGTGACAACGCCACCTACAGCGTTTTCTCGCAGTACTGCAAGCGCACAGCGAATTCATCCGGTTGCAGCCTGCACGGCCAAAGTCGTCATTGAGGACACGTTGTACAACATTGAGTTTATTGTGTTGACTTCGTGTTCATATGATGCGATCCTTAGGAGAGATTTCTTATCGCGTGTTGGAATCCCACCGATGGCACCAGCTGTTGGAATCCCACTGATGGCACCGGCTGTTGGAACCTCAGTGCTGACACCCGTTATTGCAATCGGACCGCTGGCGCCCGTTGTTGCAAATGGGTCGCAAGCCCCAAGGGTAGCGTTGGCCTGGCGGCCTGGGGCACCACTGGAAGCATCCGAAGGTCCTGGCAAAGCATGAGGTGAATGCTAACAGAACAACTTGTTTATTCTAGCATCGCAAAAGAGCGGCCGGTCAGGTCGACCGAAGTGGAGAGACGGGGGAGCACGCTTCTCGACGGAAGAATTCGGAGCCTCTCTCTTGGCGTCCGGGAGCAGCTGCTTTTATACTCTTGGCGTCGCGGGCAAGAAGGAAGGTCACGGGATGACACCACGTGACAGCGAGGCACGGACGGACTGAGAGACATGTAGAGACGAGTGTAGTGACGCATCAGCCGGGCCGGCGCCGTTCAGACCTCCTCGCTTCACACTTGGGGAGCTCCTCTCCCCGGCTGCCGCGCTTTGACAATCGTGGGCACACACACACACACGCACACACAAAGACACGTGGCACTGAACATGCCGGGACGCGCTCGGCGGGGATGCGTCGCGGCCGCTCCGAACGGGCCAAAATGTCCGCCGCTTTGAACGAAGCCCCGGAGGCCGTTGCATTTGCGCCGGCTACACCGCGCGTCGTAGGCGAAACGTAACACGCGTCATCACGCCGTTATAGACTGTGCTCGCGCTCAGATGGAACTGCCTGTATTTCACGATGCACCTTCTGCCCATGTGTCCGTGCCTGGTGTTGACAAGCTTGTCGTGGCTGCTCACACTACCCTTCCCCCTTTCACTGCTGTCATTGTTCCTGTTTATTGTGCCGCCCTCTCTGAAACTACAGTTCCGTTCACGCCGTCTGACGTATTTAGTCACCGCCACCATGCGTCACTGCCATTTGCCGCCGTCCTAGCACTTCACCAGGATGCCACCGGAATACTTATTTCGTCATGCCCTCTCACGTTACGCCATACTGACATGCTTGGCCACGTTCAGTCACTCGTCGATGATGTTACCGTGTCTATTGATTCCTCCGAGCCAATTCTGAACCCTGAGTTCAACGCATGGACACCGCGCCTTGCATGCCCGGGCGTGTCCTCAGACATATTTTTTTCCTTCCATCGACAGCAACCTCGCTCCGGATCAACGTGCGCATGTAGCAGTTCGCTTGACTTTCACCAAGCATCATTAGTTCGAACGAGCACAGTTGTTCACAGAATAGACACCGGAACCAACACCCCTTTGCAACAGCGTCCCTACCATGTATCACCACGGAGCGTCGTATAAATACGGAGAAAGTTAACGACATGCTTCAGCGTGGAGTCATCACGCCTTCCTGTAGTCCTCGGTGATCCCCCATTCTGCTGGTCAAGAAAAAAGACGGTTCAATTAGGTACTGTGTGCATTACCGGCCTCTCAACAAAATTACTAGAAAAGATGTTTACCCTCATCCCCGCATAGACGACGCCCTCGATTGTCTACAACGCGCCGAATTCAACTCTTCACTCGACCGGCGTTCTGATTATTGGCAAGTCCCGATGGCCGAGTGTGATCGTCCAAAGACGGCATTCGTCAACCCGGATGGTCTGTATGAATTCACAGTCACGCCTTTGGTCTTTGCAATGCGCCTGCAACATTCGAGCGAATGATGGACAGCATCTTACGCGGTTTAAAATGGCAGATATGTCTGTGTTATCTAGATGACGTTGTCGTGTTCACCCCCGACTTCGGTACACATCTCGCCCGTCTGCGCCCGATTTTGCAGTGCCTTACCAACGCAAGCCTTCAACTCAACCTGAACAATTGTGACTTCGGGACTTGCCAGCTCACAACACTCGGTCATGCTGTCGCAAAACACAAAATTCTTCCTGACCCTGACAAACATCGCACCGTCGCAGTTTCCTAAGCCGACCACCGTAAATGAACTGCGCAGCTTTGTGGGCTTATGCGCGTATTTTCGTCGCTTTGTCCACAACTTTGCCTCCATCATAGCACCGCCCACAAAGTTACTTGCTGGCCCTGGCGACCTTTCAAATTGGACTCAAGCCTGCAACGAGGCCTTCACTAGATCACGGCATCGGCTTACCCCACCACCCAGTCTGCGCCATTACAACCGGACTGCACCAACCGAAGTATACACACGGACGCCAGCAGCGTCGGTCTTGGTGCAATACTCGCCCAGCGCAAACCTGGTTTTTCTGATTATGTTGTAGCTTATGCTAGCCGCGCTCTTAGCAAGGAGGAATCCATTTACTCGGTAACTGAAAAAGAATGTCTCGCGATTGTGCGGGCAATAAGCAAGTGTCGTCCATACTTATACAGCTACACCTACGACGCTCGACCTGTTGCACTGTCTTTTGTGCCCCAGAATTTCCATGACCACTGGTGTGAACAAAGTCTGTTTATTGTAAAAAAACATTTTCTTGTGGATCACCTCACGCTTTATCTTGGAGCATTCAGCGGCCTACTAATGGCTCATTCATAAAGGGGTATATGAAAGCGCATGCTCTCCACACAGCCCGCAGCCGTCGCGACATTCTCACTTAGGCAGTTTTTTCTTGTTTCTTGCTTCTCTAATGACAGCTGCGATTTCCCTCTGAAAAATGGCAAAATGATTAGGGAGACACCAGTTTCAGTGGTGGAACAGCCATTTCGCTTCTCGGCGCAAGTCCTGGCGCAGGGAAAAAGTCGAACTGGCGCAGCAGCAAGCACTTTTGGCGCAGGGTCAACCGCACGTATGCTTACGATATACCATGCAAATTTTAACTGATATGTTCAATATGTTCTGGAGACGAGTTTGCGCTTACCTTGCCAGTGCGGTCACGAAAGGGCGCGACGCTTCTTTATACCCAAACGCACAAAGCGCCATGCGGGCGGTCTGCGTTTTTACAATTGCTACTAAGTGCAGCGGGGCGTGGCACTGCCCGAGGCGCCCGACGTTTCTGCGCGGGCGCGAGTAACGGCGGTTGCGAGAAAGAACACCTGGGGAATTTTGCTCCTTGGATATCTGACTTTGCTTAGGCACTACGGGGGAAAAGCTTTTTTTGCTCGTGTTGTATGCGTTTGTCCCCTAGGCGTGCCGGGACTGCGGAATGGTGTCGAGTTTGTTGACGCGCCGACGCTGGCTGCCGACGTGGTGAAGCAGGGGAAGCAGTGGGCACAGACACTCCATTTAGTGCTCGCTTTGTCTAAAGCTAGATCGGACAGACTTTTTCGCATCTGCATGCGGCGCTGGTGCTCAGTCAGTCATGCCGGATTATAACTACGCCGTCAGGATTATTGCTTTTGCGTCTCGCCTGCGTTAGGTTAGGTTAGCGTAAAAGGCGTATGGGTGGGGCGGCCTATTCTCACAGCGGTAACGCCGTGAGGATTATTGTCTTTACGTCTCGGCCACGTTAGCTTAGGTTAGGTTTACGTTCGGTTAGGTTAGGCTTGCTTAAAAGGCGTTAGGGTGGCGCGGCGTATTCGCATAGCGGTTGCAGGGACGTCCAGCGTCACCGGCGGCCTTTCAGCCAGTCGCGTTCAACCACGGTTGCTAAGTCGCTCGGCCTTCTAGATATTCAATATATGCGGCCCGGCCACTACATCGGTCTCTACTGCTTCCACGGAAACGTCTGTGATGTTATTTTGAACGTACACCACCGTAATCTGCGAGAAAGGTATGATCTCGGCACGAGCGAATTAGCACGAGCACCGTAGATGTGAGACAGTCTGTCCCGACACAACGATCGCTGAATGGGGCGTCAGTGCGAGCTGCTTCACCTGTTTCACCGCGCCGGCAGCCAGCGTACGAGCGTAAACAAACTCGACCCCACTCCCCAATGCCGGCACGCCTAGGGACAAACGCATACAACACGCGCAAAGTTCGTAGTGCCCAGATATAGAGTCAGATATTCAAGACGAAAACTGGCAAGTTTCGCTTTTTCTATTTACCTTCTCAACGGCCCCCATGTGTTCACGCTGACTGCTTATACATAATGCCAATATTAACAAACTGTCCCATATCCATGCGAACAGTAAAACTGGCGGTATTCACTGCAGACGTGTGGAAGCCGACGTGCGCTCGCTAATACCACTCTAATCTATTCCCGAAGTGTGATTCAGATCACAGCGGCTGTTTTACAAAACCCTGCTATCACCCATAACACCGAAAAAGCTTACCTTTATTCCTAGAATGTGACATCCACCTTAGCAAACAAATTCCGTGGTACCACGGGCGTTCGATGAACACCGAAATAAAGCCCCAGCGAGACGGTACAGCGACACTACATTGCACGTCAAGAAAACGTCGGACACGCCGTGGTTGCTTAGGGGTTATGGTGTTGGGTGCTAGGCACGAGATCGCGGGATCGAATCCCGGCCACGACGGCCGCATTTCGACGGGGGCGAAATGCGAAAACACCCTTGTTCTTAGGTGCACGTTGAAGAACCCCAGGTGGTCCAAATTTCCGGAGTCCTCCACTGCCGCGTGCTTCAAAATCGGGTCGTGGTTTTAGCACGTAAAGCCCCATAATTTAATTTTTAAGAAAACTTCGGGAATGATGAACCGGATTACTCCGAGGCGCCTCTGATTTTTTCTACGACGATGATGATAGCGGGCTGTTGGTTTTGATTTCAGTTTTGCTAGCTGCGAAACATCGATGAAAAGGTGGGTTTCACTCGTATGCCTAATTCGGCGCAATTTTCCGCTCAAATGTCGTTTCCACGCAGAATACCACTCTCTGCGCAGTTTGGCGCAGCTGTTCCGCCCCTGCTAAAGGTTTATGCGCTTTCTCATTTACGGCGCGCTACGGCCTTTTTTCACAAGCGCCCTCAGGGCAGCGCTGCTTCATGCCTACTTTTTGCGGGCTTGAGCTAACGGCGCTGTCACGCTATAGGCCGATATGACGTTGATTTTGGTCTCTCGGTTCAGTGTAATTCACTTCTGTCCATAGCACCATGAAATGCATGGACCACCCTTGACTTCGTATAGTCCGCACACAAGAAGCGCGAAGCGGCGACACGGCACGGAAAGCAAAAACCTGCTACGAAAATCAACCGTGAGATATCGTCTGCGAAGGCCGGCCACTCGTATCAGATCGAAATTGTGATGCGCCGCTGACTATATGAGCAAATCTGTATTATTGGCGGCGAGGAGTTACGGAGTCGCCATCTATCGGAAGCGCCTCGCTGGCGTAGTATGAGGGATCACGCGGCGCACTCCTCATGGGTTTTGCTGTCAGCGCTCACTGAAAACACCACGCCCGAGCTCTCCCTGACATTTCTGTAAGTACTTTAGAAACGAGAGAAGTTTTTTACTGTCTAAATAATAATCTTGGGCAAACTGAAAGCACAGAATCGTTTACAGACGCTATCTCTTTACCGAATACGTACAGTGAACGCCACTGCGCGCGGTCACCGCAATGGTGTCTCCCGAACCAGCTTCTTGCGTGAAAGGTAGGTAAACGCTGAGAGCAAACTATCTGATATAGGTTCTTATAGTGTTTTTATAACTAAATGGGGCCTAATAGAACGAAGCCTTAATGCAGCGATCGCGCAGATTCGCAGCGACCGACTGCGCGTCTGCATGCTTGTACGCGCACTGTTTCGCCTTCACCGCGCGCGCGTTTTCGCACCGTGCCATGAGCTTTAGGCCCCAGAATATGAGCATTTGACAGTATACAAGCAACCATTGTTGCGTGGGCGCTATCAGAGCTGTTCAAAAATAATTTCATTGTAGAGACTTCGACGCCTACGGCGACTGTGATGTGCCGTCGCGACGATTCGATATTTTTATGCGAAGCATATTACGAGAGCTCAACCCAGCTCCTCAGGCGCGGCGGTGTCGCCTTCAATACCACGTGACACCGTGAGGTCACGACAGAGGAGAAACGGGGCTCCAACTCGCGCCGTCGCGGCGGTATATAAGCAGCTGCGCTTGCCTCTGCTAGACACTCACGAGGTGAGATGCCTCCTGGAGACAGAGCTGCTCGTTGGAATGAGAAGCGAAGGTTGCGGCGTGCTACAGAGACTGTTTCTAGGTGGCTTTGCTACGGCGCAGCGACTACGCGCCCCGCATCGGACGCGGTGAGCGTGGAGCAACGCAGCGTTCGGCGCGACAACGAAATGTGCGCCTGAGCAAGCGCCGACGCCGACGACACCGGCTTTTCTGCGACACGAGCTCCTTAACGCTGTCGCGTTAAAATAAACGCTAGTATGCTTCGCATCCTGGGCTTAACCTTAGCTAAGCCACAGCCATTTTTTTTCTTCTAAATTCTTTGAACTTTCAATATTATTTCTTGAGTTCCATCGCACTGTATGCTTATCAGTGTTCTCAGCGTGCAATTTCCCGCTGCTCCTTTTTTTGTAATCCAGTGCATGAATTCATAACATAACCATGACCATATGCCATGCTTTTTTAAAATGTGCTTCTTACCGCTGCCTTTCCACTCCAGTGAACTTGCCAGTATCTATAGCATCGACAAGTTCATAGACCAAACCATCATGATATTAGTCGGGCAGCGGACTGGGGCGACCATCTCAGTGCGCGTTTTCAGAACATCGCAGACCGGGCGCCGTAGCAGGAATCTTCCTCGCGTCTGTGCTTGCTGCATACCCGAGTTGCAGCCGATGACTGTTTGCCGGTTTTATGTTTCGCGAGCCAAGTTTCACGCAGCTTCTTGTCCTGCGGCTACGTGTGAATAAGGCCTCCGTTACGTGCGTCCGGCCCTGCGGCACCGAGCAGTAGCCTACTATGTTGCGCGCCTTCAAAGGCAGCCACTACCTATTATAGTGCTTTCAAGCGTTGTAAAGGAGACACTCGAAGGGGGAAAATTTCGCCACTAAATGAGGACCGCAGCGTACGAGGGAATTTAAACTCGTCTTCAGCTCGCTTCGGCGCTCCCGAAGCAGCCAACGCGGCCGCTATGTCCACGTGATCCCTCCTAGCACGTCACGCCGACGGTGGCGCCAGCTTTTCCAGTGGTGGAGCTCGAGGCCAATAGTGCCAAGAATGTACTGGCTAGTGTGCCATCCGCGGCCTCTCGGGTGGCACCGGATGCAATGAATGCCGGCGGCTGCCGCTAGGAGCGCTGCAGTACAGGTGGATGCCGCGGCACCATCCGGTCTTCGTAGCCCGCCGTGTTTCCACACCATCGGCAAGCGGGCTGCTGCGCTTTCTGTTTTTATTAAGAGGAAGCTTTAGCTCCAGCGCTCCTATCCAAATACATGTAAAAGGAGAATTCGTTTTTCTCGGCAACCACTGCACCAAATTTGACGAGGTTTGTTGCATTTAAAAGACAAACTTAAAATCTAGTGACTGTTGGTTTCGAATTTTTGAGTTAGGTCGTGTTTGATCCGCACCGATGGCACCGGCTGTTGGAATCTCAGCGCTACCACCAGCTGTTGGAACCTCAGTGCTGACACCCGTTGTTGCAAATGGGTCGCAAGCCCCAAGGGTAGCGTTGGCCTGGTGGCCTGGGGCACACTGGAAGCATCCGAAGGTCCCAGCAAAGCATGAGGCGACTGCTAACAGAACAACTTGTTTATTCTAGCATCGCAAAGAGCGGGCGGTCAGATCGACCGAAGTAGAGAGACGGGAGAGCACTTTACTCAACAGAAGAAATCGGAGCCTCTCTCCTGGCGTCCGGGGGCAGCTGCTCTTATACTCTCGGAGTTGAGAGCAAGAGGGAAGGTCACGGGACTACGTCACGTGACAGCGACGACGGACGGACTGAGAGACACGTTGGGACAAGGAGGTGACGCATCAGCCGGGCCGGCGCCGGTCAGACCTCCTCGCTTCACACTGGGGGAGCTCCTCTCCCCGGCTGCCGCGCTTTGACAAGCGTGCGCACACACACACACACGCACACACAAAGACACGTGACACTGAACATGCCGGGACGAGCTCGGCGGGGATGCGTCGCGGCCGCTCCGAACGGGCCAAAATGTCCGCCGCTTTGAACGAAGCTCCGGCGTACGTTGCATCCGCGCTGGCTTTACCGCGCGTCGTAGGCGAAACGTAACAGTCGTCAATGTTTTATTAAAGATTGGCCAAAATTGAAAATTCTCAAAAAACAAAACTAGCAAGTTTACAACTCTAACTCAACCACTAAAAATGATAATACAATTCTGTGAATTACATCTAATAGTACATCTAAAGCGGACAAAATTGATATGTTACACCTGAATATAAAAAAAAATTAATCATAAGGAAATACAACTTTTGCAAAACCGTTGTAACCAACGTAACAAATTCACGTAAGATGCAAAATGACATATTGAATTTGTCCGCTTGGAATGATCTAATGGATGCCTTTAACAGAACCGCGATATCCGTTCTTGATGCAGAGCTATGAATTTGTAAACTTCGTCCTTCTATTTTTTTCAAATGATCAAATATTTGAAAATCGTCTTAAGAAAATTCAAGCCCTAAATCAAAATTCCGCTTCCAACAGTCACTAGAATTTAACTTTTTCTTTCAAATGCAACAAATTTCATCAAAATCGGTCCAGGCGTTATCTCATAAAAACGTTTTTGCGTTTTACATGTATTTGAATAGGCCACGTCGGAGTTGGGCCCGAGCTAAAGCTTCCTCTTAAGCCCTAGCACCAGCGCAGTTGAAATAGGGGCAGCTGATAAGGATTCGTTTTGATTACGACAGGCTTCTCCAGCGCTTGTCGCTTCCGTGAAAAGCTTGTGCTAGCTCAGCTCGGCTTCCAGCGGGAACCTCATGTGTTTCTATGCTGGCGAATAGAAAACGTAATTTTTAAAGCAGAAGCCTTAGGTCTCCATGTTTCAAAGTCGTGTTGTGAGGTGCAGAACATGTCACACGATCCAAGGAAGGCCAGAAGTGAACCAAAGCATGTCCAGCCGTGTATAAGAGATGATTAATGAGTAGCAAAATTAATTATTGATTAGTGATTGGATTAAGGTGTATTAGGGAGGATTAGGGTGGATGAAGGAGGATTAGGGTGGATTAAGGTGAATTACAGTAGGCTTTAGAAGGCGTTCGCCTTCATGTCTCTTAGGGCCAGACAATGAAATCTTCCTTACCTCAGTAAGGAAGCCTTCATTGCAGTGAGGCTACCTTATGTCACTCTGAAAGCTTCCTTACTGAGGTGCCCTCGGTGAAGGCTTCCTTGGTACTTCCTTAGCCAAACAATGAAATCTCCCTTACCACACTAAGGAAGCCTTCATTGCGGTGAGGCTACCTTATGTCACTCTGAAAGCTTCCTTACTGAGGGGCCCTCGGTGAAGGCTTCCTTGGTGCTTCCTCAGCATAAGGTAGCTCCAAAGCTACCTTCATGCGTCCTTACGCCGCTCCTGGCCCTGAACGAGCGCTTCACCTCACTGCTTAACCACGTGGCATTCGCTTGCGCATGCGCACTGTCGCCCACCTGCGGAGAAGCGCGAGCACGGTACGTCTCTCCAGGCATGTTCGTTTCAGTCACGCGTGCGGCATGAAAGCATTGCTAGGCGTTGCTAGGCGTTGCAAGACGCCGGCGTGCCAGCGTTGCTGGAGCACATCAAGTTTTGCACTGCAATGCGCAACTTTTTTTAACTTTAGTAAACAAAACTAGAAGAAAGCGTCCACGCTTCTCTATATTAGCTATTCAATTTAAAGATTGTGCGACGATACAACATTTTTTAATAGAATAATGTTGTTCGCGGAAAGATTTGAAGAAATAATCTCGAACCCAGGCAGGCGGCAACCGCTCCTTAGGTGAGGATGGGTGAAGGGAGCTTTCAGAGTACGCTTGCTTCCTCCATCGGTCCTTCGCTGTAAGGAGGCCTCACGTAAGGTGAGGAAGCGCTCGAAGGAAAGGAACGTTTTATTGTTTGGACCAAGCTACCTTCATGCGTCCTTACGCCGCTCCTGGCCCTGAACGAGCGCTTCGCCTCACTACTTAACCACGTGACGTTTGCTTGCGCATGCGCGCTGTCGCCCACCTTCGGAGAAGCGCGAGCACGGTACGTTTTGCCAGGCACGTTCGTTTCAGTCACGCGTGCGGCATGGAAGCGTTGCTAGGCGTTGCACGACGCCGGCGTACCAGCGTTGTTGGAGCACATCAAGTTTTGCACCGTAATGCGCTACTTCTTTAGGTTTAGTAAACAAAACTAGAAAAAAGCGTCCACGCTTCTCTACATTAGCTCATCAACTTAAAGATTGTGCGACGATACAACCTTTTTTATTGAATAGTGTTGTTCTGGTGTTCGCCTAAAGCTTTTAAGAGATAATCTCGAACCCAGGCATGGCGGCAACCGCTCCTTACGTGAGGACGGGTGAAGGGAGCTTTCAGAGTATGCTTGCTTCCTCCATCGGTCCTTTGCTGTAAGGAGGCCTCACGTAAGGTTAGGAAGCGCACGAAGGAAAGGAACGTTTTGTTGTTTGGGCCTTAGGCGATAGCTAAGGACACTTGTTTTCTTTTTATTCTAGCGACGAAGGCAGCATACTTTTTCAAAGGGTAAGTTTTAGGTTACATTTTTTATTCTAATAAAGTAAAAGAATTCCAAGGCTACGTTACTGTTCTACTAATGTTAATTAATGCATAACCATTCAAGACCACTGTAACCGATCATCTTTTGAAATTACTTGAATTTCACTGTTCTTTCTATTTATTTTATTTGCTGCTGTTTCTGCCTATTATGTTATTGTTATCCTCATAGGTTTGAATGTTTTTTTTTATTGTTTATAAACCATGTACCGATCTCCTCATAATACCCATTGGGCCCCGAGGGTATGATAATAAGAAAAAAATTTGCCTGAAAAGTGGACTGTGGTGTTCCGTATACTATACATTTTTTTAATACCTGGTAAGCACGTGCAGATTTGTTTTTATGTCTGATATACGTGAACAAAAATAGGAAACAGATCTTTCATGTAAGTGTAACAAACATTTTATTCAAGCGTAACAACAGTCAAACGCAGGCACAAGACAGCACTAGATGAGATGATGCACGCATACATGAAGAAAATAGGTCTAGTGGCAGTGACGCAGTTTAAGGAGCTTCTGCCGTTGCCTTTGCGCTTCCCTCTCTTTGTTGATGCTTTTACAAAAAACCGAAACCTCAAGAAAACATAGAACTTTACTAATCATCATCATCATCATCAGCCTGGCTACGCACACTGCAGGGCAAAGGCCTCTCCCATACTTCTCCAACTACCCCGGTCATGTGCTAATTGTGGCCATGTTGTCCCTGAAAACTTTAAAACTGCTGTCAAAGCTGGTTTTTCATGCTCTGGGCACCCTAGTTGTGGAAATGCCAGTGTCTCAGCTGACCTGAAAAATCAGCTAGACTCGCTACATGTAACTTGTTTGTGCTGAAGAACAGAGTAAAAGCATCTTCCATGGCTTTCAACGCGGTTGACAAGGCCTGACTAAGATAGACAAGGCCTCCACACTCTAAGAAGAGCTTACACCCTTTGGAGTGCCCCTCCTGCCGCACTACGATAATCGTCATCTGCCTTGATGCGTTTGCTTTCTTTAACGCTGCGAGCACGGTACTTTCCAGTAACGAACGGCATGCGCGTTATCAGCATGATAGCATTCCCGACAGGAAAGTAGCGGGCGCGGCGTTTTCAAGAAAGGAAACGCATCAAGGCAGATGACGATTATTGTCGTGTGGCAGAAGGGGCACTCCAAAGTGTGTAACTTTGCCTAAGAATGTAGAGTGCATTGTCAAAATGGGTAGTGCAATATGAAGCACCGTCGGCACCAGCTTCAGCTTTACTTGCGCAACGGAAGCCTGTACACTGTGGTCAAGAATTTTTGGCAATGGTTGTCTCGTGCAACATAACCTACAGTATAGTAAATCAAAGCATTACTGCACTCTAAAAAGAGTTGCACCCTTTGGGGTGTATATCTGCCAACCAACAATACACATCATACTGAAGTACTATAGCGCCAAACAGACGACATAAGAAGAACGCTGTTAGAAAAATTTACACCCTTTAGGGCTTATCTTGTCCCACAACAATAATCGTCATCCGTCTTGCCCGCGTTTCCTTTCTCTAACGCGGCGAGCCCGGTACTTCCCAGTCACGAACGGCATGCGCCTTATCAGTGTGACGCAGCATTCTCGACAGGAAAGTAGCGAGCGCCGAGTTTTCAGGAAAGGAAACGCAAGCAAGGCAGATGACGATTATTGTTGTGGGACAAATTTACGCCCCAAAGGGTGCAACAGTTTTAAGAGTGAAGAGACACGGACGAGCGCTTACTAACAACTGATGCTTTATTGACGGAAACACACAATAAATATACGCAAATTTGGCGGCGCAACTCGCGCATTGTCCAAACATCTCATGGTAACAAGGCAAAAGGCGATATTATATGATACAGTGACCATGTGATGTTTTGACAATGCGCGAGTTGCGCCGCCAAATTTGCGTATATTTATTGTGTGTTTCCGTCAATAAAGCATCAGTTGTTAGTAAGCGCTCGTCCGTGCCTCTTCTTCTTGTGTCGTCTGTTTGGCGCTATAGTACTTCAGTAATATGCACCAACTAGCCCAACAGAAAGTTCTGCTGGAATACACATCATCTGTCTTGTCCGCATTTCCTTTCTTTAACGCGGCGAGCCCGGTACTTTCCAGCAACGAGCGGCATGCGCGTTATCAGCATGACATAGCGATCCCGACAGGAAAGTAACGAGCACAGCGTTTTCAAGAAAGGAAATGCGAGCAAGACAGATTACGATTCTTGCTGTGTGGCAAATATACACTCCACAGGGTGTAAACGTTTCGTACACACTTAAAACGGTTGCACCCTTTGGGGTGTATATTTGTCCCACAACAACAATCGTCATCTGCCTTGCTTGCGTTTCCTTTCTTGAAAACTCGGCGCTCGCTACTTTCCTGTCGAGAATGGTACGTCACACTGATAACGCACATGCCGTTCGTGACTGGGAAGTACCGGGCTAGCAGCGTTAAAGAAAGGAAACGCGGGCAAGACAGATGACGATTATTGTTGTGGGACAAGAGAAGCCCCAAAGGGTGTAAATTTTTCTAAGAGTGCACTCTTAGAAAAATTTACACCCTTTGGGGCTTATCTTGTCCCACAACAATAATCGTCATCTGTCTTGCCCGCATTTCCTTTTTTCAACGCTGCGAGCCCGGTACTTTCCAGTAACGAACGGCACGCGCGTTGTCAGCATAGAACAGTTTACACCCTTTGGAGTGCCCCTTCTGATAACGCGCATGCCGTTCGTTACTGGAAAGTTCCGGGCTCGCAGCGTTAAAGGAAGGAAACGCATCAAGGCAGATAACGATTATTGTTGTGTGGCAGAAGGGGCAAGCCAAAGGGTGTAATTTTGCCTGAGTGTAGAGTGTGCTCCTTCTTTCTTGTTTTTCTTTTTCCTAGCACTCCAGGGTGTCTACCATGTTGACATTTCCAAATTCCCTGAGTTTTCCAGGTTTTCCCTGAGTGCTTTTGCGAAATTCCCTGAGTGATGCAGAACTATGTTTTATGTCAAGTCGCGCTGAAATCATATCGCCCTATGCTGTCACTCTCTAGTAAGCATATGAAAAAAATTTCAAAGAAAACCGACTTAATCCAATTTGAATACTAAGGAGTAGTGTTTATGTTATTCAAAAAAAAAGAATATAAGGGAGGGGTTATTAAAATGTACATCAAATAAAATGTCTTCGAAAATGTTTTCAAATCTAGTTGGACATTCTCTAGTACAAATAAAAAGGAGATGCATACAGAACCAAATATTTTCGAATATGAGCTATTTCTATCCACTGATAGCATGCTCAGTGTCATGCAACTGTCCTGACATACTCTCAGCTCGCGCAAGACGCCTCAGTGTTGGGTTTCACTGCTCTAAAGAGTTTATTTTGGTTTGGATGAGGGACACCTGCATCTCAGCATCAGCCAACAATTTGTTTTTTGAGCGCACGCTCCTTCAAAGAAGCGGTCGCATAGTTTTTTTTTCGTTTATTTACCCTTCACGCAAAATCACGCAAAACTTAATTCCCCGTTCATTCCTCAGTACGTCGATCCTTTCTGTTCTCGTCCTCCTTTCGCCGCGCGTTCGCCCCACGGACCATTTGAAGAATACTCTTGGTCAATTTACAGTCAACGTCCAATTTTTCGGACCCCCTAGGGGCCGCGAAAACTTCCGAAAAATCCGGCAGTCCGAAAAAATAAATTCATGTCTTTGACTGCCCTTAAGGGCTAAAATCGACACATGTACGCCTGAAAAAGCTCTGAATGCCTGTCAGTGCACTTATTAGGCATATCGGTGCTCCTACTGTGACAGGTGAGGGCGGGTGCACACGTGTAAAATTAAGGAATACATACAGTGTCCCGCGACAATTGCCCCTTCCCACGCTTGTTACGCTTCACCGCGTTACATAACTATGATGAGGCGAAGCAGACTTTCGGGAAAGAGCATTATGCAATGCGCCGTGCTTTCCGAGCTTCGAAGACAAAATTATTACTGTCAGCGGAGAAATGAAGAAACACGGCACCGAACGACAAGAAGCTTAACAGCGAACGTCGAAGCAGCTAGGCCTAGCGTTGCCGCAGTGGTGGTTACGGCTGCCAGCGGATCTGCGTGCGAGAGCACCGGTTCAAGGCGGCGAGGTAATCAAAATAGCAGCGGTGGTGGTTTTCATTAATGCCGTCTCGGACCTGCGATCACGCAAATCGTTTAGAAAATCGGACGGCGAAGAGTTCTTGCGTCTGAAATTTCAGACGTTATGATACATTGACTCTTTGGGGTACGTGGTGGTGCCGCGAAGCCGTCCGAGTTATCGGGAATCCGGAAAGTCGGTCGTTGACTGTACACTGGCAACTCCTCCAGCCGACGACGATTCGTTACGAGTCCTGTCTGTTTCTCGAGCCAGCATTACCGCGACTTTTGACCCTCTAAAAAAATTACAGCTAATTTTACCTGATAGAAGCACAAGTTCCCTGAGTTTTCCCTGAGTTTTTCCAGACTAGTCAAAATCCCTGAGAATTCCCGGTTTTCCCGGTTGGTAGACACCCTGGTCACTCACAAGGTGCATGCTTAGGATACTGAGGAAATATCGTGGGTATGGCGTAGGCTTTCAAGCGTGGTTTATCGCGGGGAATCTCGTGGACAACGCCGTTCACGGTGATAGGGAACGCGCGCTCGACTAATCTGTTTTCGAAATGTTTTTCACAAACCACAGCAGTTGGTTCCAGCCTTCTGTCCGTTCTCCTGATCATTCTTGCCCATTCTGCTACCACTTCGTATCAGATGGTGGAGTGAACACGGATACACTCCCTTTGTTCGAGCGGTAACCGCTTCTACACAACGGCACAAAGCAGGTCGTTTCCTTGCACTGTCTCTATAGCTTCGGCATTTTCTCACCGCCGCCGCATAGTTCTCGTAATGACAGGCACACAAACACAGCAGTCATGCACTCACTCCTTGCGAACACCAATAACAAACACGCAACGCTGTAATAACAGTGAAAACGCAAACATAGAAACCGACGCAACCGCTGCGAAACTGATATGCGAAGCAGACGACACGCGCAGCCTGCACGGATGGATGAATGGATAGATGTTATGAGCGTCCCCTTTGGAACGGGGTGGTGGGTTGCGCCACCAAGCTCTTGCTATTATGCTGCCTAATGTCCTAGATAGGTTAAACAATAAACAAAGAAAAAAATACACTAGCAAAAACACTATGAACTACCACACCCAAATTTTCTGATCCCCTATTTCGAACTGCGCTTTCGTACGCCTCCGTTTTTTGTCGTTTCCTTATTTTTATTCCACCAATCCCCCAATCGCCTCTTACTAATGCCTATTGCGGAGATGTTTACTTTTCCACTGCTCTCGCTGAACCAAAGCGCTTCAAGGAGGCCAGTGGTGCCTGAATCGACCGCTGGGTAGACGTCTTCACATTCTAATAAAACATGATCCATAGTCTCCGTAGCTTTACCGCAGCAAGCACAGGCTTCTTCTTCCGTCTTATATCGCGCTTCATATGTATATGACATATATATGGTATATACATCGCGCTTTATATCTATATATATGGTTTCCCCTATATCTCAAGCAAACTACGAGCGGCGTCAAATACAAAGAAGTGCCCCCGGTGCGCCCCAGCCTAGCGCGGCGGTTAAAAGTTGTGGCACCATCTATCGAGCAAGGAAACAGGCAAATATTCCTAGTGTATGGCCTCTGAGACCGACAACGCATGTAATCCAGAATCGATTTTCAATTTATAAAGCCACCTTTGTTTAGCCTCATGTTCAAGGAAACCTAAAATGGATCGCGCAAACAGCACCCAGTTGTCGCGATAGTTTGTCGTCGAAGCACCATTACTCGTATCGAAAACAAATACAGACACCTTTTAGGAGCGATAGTAAGAAACAGCGAGGGACGACGACTAAATAGATCCAGAGCGGCTGGCTGTCGCTTCGAAGGCGCCGCCATGCTAAGTGGTGTGTGGTCGTGTCAGTGCAGTGTGAAAAGAAAATCGCCCGACTCTCTGCCGACGAGTTCGCTCACCGCCGACGTGGCCGCCAATGATCTGTCTGCAGACTGTGACGTCGGTGCAGTGTGACAGGGGCACCGACAGGACGGAAAATGCTGTCGCCCACAGTCTGCAGACCAAAAGCGGTGTCATATCGGCTATGATGCGAGTGGGCCTAACTAGACTGCGCGGTGCGAAAACAACCACCAGAAATTGCCGCCTAGCATACAACCTGAACCTGACATACAACACGGAGCACTCGCCCAAGTGAGCACGCCCATTGCCCATAAATGGCGCCACTGTGTAAGCAGTATGGCGCCCATAAAAAAAAGAAGAAGAAACTGTCTATGGAGAGAATCGTACACGTACACCCGGCCACAAAATATTACGGACCATGAAATTTGAGAAAAAGCTTAATATCTCCGCAACCTCACAATGCAGCCTGGTATTTGCATTTCGCGCCTCGACTAGAATATGCTAACGACATTGCCGTATACAGTTTTACTTGCTACTACTGCAAGCTGCCCGGGAATTGAACGTTTTCTGAGATCCCGTGGTCCGTAAACTTTTGTGGCCGGGTGTACGTGTTAACATATTTACATGCTATCAGGCTCTTATCAAACCCAATTAGTACTGGAAATAGCTCTTTTCTAGCTCGTACATAGCATATGCGGTTGGCGCAAGGCGGGAAATGCCCGCGGAGGCATTAGTCTGTTTTCGCTTCATGTAGCGCTAGCTAGAAAACATTGCACGTCGTGTAGCCGCGTCTCCATTCGTCATGCGAAGTTCGTCTTGAAAACACACGCTGGTCAAATCAGCCGGAAGTAAACAATTGCGTCACCGCACGAAAGAGGGGGAACATACGATGACCACCAGGTGCAAAACTCAAGAGGGAACACCGTGGCTTGAGAGGAAGGTAATGTTTAACCACTCGTACCTTTTTTATTGTAGCACGCTGACACGAAATTCTTCTGAGAGGATTCTTGGAGAAATAGCCACTTTGTGTAGCCATGACACAAAGTTGCAGGGACCCTACAACGTGTAAACAGGCTGCCTGGCTACCACTGACTATTGACTGGGCTCTTGACCGCCTCCAGCTTCTCTGTTCTTTCCTCTTTATGTCCCCCTCCGCTACAACTAGGCGCTCAGCCGTGCTTCCTAAAGAGTCGCTGAAAAGCAGCCCCCTTCATCTTCACAAACACTTTCTCTCTCTCTCTCTCTCTCTCCGACCATCCCCCTTTGAATTCCCATGCACCACCTCACAAAACGGCCAAGTATCCCCATTTCGCACGAATGCCAGGAAATCTGTGTGATTGCGTGACGTACGCACATATGACGGATACTCGGTAGGGCTCGATCAGCAGAGAAAGCTTTCGCGCTACAATAATTTTACTCTTAAATATTCTGTCTTGTAAACCATGGCTTCACTGCCTACAAACCTGGAACTGCCATCCAACGTAATGAAAAAAAAAAAAGTCGCAGTTTCACCGGAAAGGTGAAGCATCGACTGCGATAGCAGATTAGTGTACGGCTACACGAAGGATATTAGTTTTATCGGCCGTATAAACTTGTAAACACAGGCATACCTACTAACTTAACAAGCATAGTGTAACGCGCGTACAAGCAAACATGAAAACATCTCACTCTATGACCGCGGAAACTCGCTGTCAAAACGATGGAGCGAGGAAGCACGGTAGCAGCAGCGAACGAATTGCCCTTCGTGCTGCCTGCCACATCAACGCGAACTAAGCCGCTAAAATACAGCGCCCGGCGGGCTCTGTTCCCGCCGCATCCCTTCGCACATGGTTTTCAATATACAGCGGCGCGGGCGGGCGCACGCAGCCGCCCGGGACGCACAAAGTGCAAGGCGCCCACCACTTTCTTACCCACCCCTCGGATCCTCGCGCGCTATGGAAGGCGGCGCACAAACTCCCCGCTTTCCTCGCACAAACAGTAAACGGCGCGCTGGGACAACTTTAACGTGACAGCGCTAACGGCCCCGTGTCACACAAGATCTGTCGGACGCCGAACGATTTTCGAACCACCCATACCCAGGCCCTCCATGTGGTGCAAGGCAGTTACTGAACTAACTGAATTTCTCATGCTAAAATACGCAGAAAAATTGTAAATTACGACTTACCCACAACCTACAGACATGAAGATTGTAATTTTAATATACGAGAAAACATAATTTTGTTAGGCCAAAACTCAAACAAACCCCTTTTCCAGCGTTCCTAACATCGACAGACCGGCCACAGCGTGCGCCATATGCGCGCACCGGCGCGCGAATATCTCGGAGGCCACGGAGCGGTGCGCCCGTTTCCTTGAAACACATCCAGATGGCGCTCGCCTCCGCCGCCTCGCGGCCCGCGCAAGAGGCCGCGTTTCTAGCAGAAAGCGCGCCTTCGTCCATAGCGTCCGCCGCCAGCGTTTCCCGAAGAAACATTACGGTTACATAAGCTGCAGTTTCCGGGAAGCGTGGGAAGCAGTCAGGGATCTTTGAATGATATCGCGTTCCACTCTTAAATGCGAAGCTTAAGCGCCCTCCAATGTTATTTTATCGCCCGTACACTTTAACAATACCTCACGGCGACGGCGACGACAAAATGCACCTGAGTGTCCATATAATGTCTATCGCAATAATATCAAAAAGCTTTGTTGCACAAACGCTTGGAGCCTGTACTGTGGGGACTCACATGCCCCCTTCCACAATGTTTAGGCCTACTCTCAAGTGACCTCACAATTATGGAGTGACTTGCAGGGTATTAATAAATTCAGGCCGGGGCAGGCTTCACTCCTACTGTAACACGGGTTCACCAAGGAAGACGGTATATTAAAAAAAAAAAGAGTCGATTCCGTAGGAGAGGGCATGGAGTGCACTGCGTCTTGCATTGCTTTCTCATTTCCAGCCGTAGTGTTCGGCTGAATTTCAGGGCAGAACAATATTGCAACCACTGCACACTGCGGCGCCTCAAATGCTATCATACTGTAGTATTGTAATAATCTGCTTGGCTTGTTGTTTTCGGTAGGTGAGTAGAAAGCAGGCACACAAGAAGCGAGAACGTTAGCAAAACACACACAAAAAAAATCAGAATACGAAAAAAAAAGAAAAAAAAATCACAAAAAGAGGCCCACGGCAGCTAACCGCAACCCCCGCTACGTTAACGGTTCACGCCATGATGATTTTTTTTTTGTTTTTATGAGGTTGTTATTCCATGATCGGGGGGCCCGAGCCACGTTAGTTTGCCGCGATCTCAGGGCAACGTATGTACACTATGTACATGAGGTCACGGCATCGCGACCTCAGCGGGGTTTGTAAGCCTCTCCCCAAGCACGCACCTCCATTGCCGGACGCCAGGCTGAGGCGGCTGCTTGTACCCGTCTTGTAACACCGGTGGGTGTCCGGCGGCGGGGTTCGATCGCCCCACCTCCCGCAGCCGATGCGGGCGTCCTAACCACTAGGCCACGGCTGCGGTGAAAACCCGGGTCTTACTCTTCGCCTTTTGACCATACCACGAACACGACTCGACGCGATGATGATGATATTAACAAAGAAGGTTCTTGTTTAGGTTTGCCTCGCGGGCAGCTGTTCTGCCACCGCGCTCAGACAGGCTTTGCAGGTGCAACGGCCAAAGGCAACGCATTTACGGAGCTGCCGCTCTTTAGGGGATGTTCGTCCTCAAGAAACCAAAGAGCGAACCCACAGTTGGGATTATCTAACAAACCTATTGCAATCCGATTCCTGTCTTCATCAGTGGCCAGAGCTGCGACCTCGCCTTTTGTTCTCTCATTAGCTGAGCTCGGGCGGTATTTAGGGCTCGATAAGGAGCTGTCGTGATACGTGAGGAAATAGGAGCAGCTTCCGGGATACAAGACTCTACGAAATACACCGTTCATATATATGATTCTCGAAGATAATGTTGTTGAAAAGAGACATCCATTGTACGATATTTGTAGCATAAAGAAACGCTGCGCGCCCTGTGGCCTTGCGCAGGACGGAGGCTATACGACGTTAATTCAAGTGCCAATTTGCCTCGGTTATGCTTTTATGGGAAACTTCGCAACCTATGTAGTAAAACTTAACGTATGCCATTTCTGCAAGAAATGCCCTGATCGAGCTTTTTTCAGGTGTCATAGGTGCACCACGAACAGCCCCACAGTAGATCTTCAGGGTTTACGGTATGAGACATGTAGTTGTTCAGGGGAGGTATTCTGTAAGAGTCCACCTAGTGGACCGTTCATTTCAACCACCGCTGATTAGCTGGGGGTCTGCTCGTTTCCGCCTCGCTCACAAAGATCCATCCAATCAGTACATGAGCAGTGGCCGAAATGGACTGTCCAATAGGTGGACTCTTACAGAATACTTCTCCAGGTCTAGCAATGGCCAACACAAGATAACGTATTGCGACAAAAGAGAAACGAAAACGGCAACTTCACGAAAATGTGCATGATATAGCACTACCAGTCTGTCTTGCTCACAACCCCGTTTCATTTTATGTATAGGCCGATTAGCCCAAGAGCAAATACCACCATCAAGTTACTATTGCTGGTCTCCGAATGACACACCGCGAGAAACATATCCAAAAAGCACACGTACTGTGGTGGAAAACCTTCACGTTCATTGGAACACGTAAAATTCAGTCAAATCAGCCCAAACACGGACAAAACAAACGTTGACGCACTCAATGCATGTAACAAATGACCACAAGACAGCGCGAAACATGCATACAGCAGCCTATACACAATTACGAAACACACAAGACCACGAGCTTATCACACGTTCAATACACATGTCCAACAGCTTCCATGCATGCAGACCGCTTCTCGCTTCTTTGAAAAGGGTACTGCCATAGAATAACTCTAGTTGTACAGAGTAGACCCCGGAATCCTTTGGTAGACATGGGCCGGTATAACGTAAAACTATTCCAATCTGTTTTTATTCCAAATAGATCATTAGCACTCCGGGATAGGTCCGAAAGTCTCGGGCTCGGCCCATATGGGCGTGGCGCCCGCCCACATGGGCTGGACTCGAACCATTATCACCTATCACAGATGACTACTGGCGCATTTGGAATAAAATCAGTTTTACGTTTCACTGTTGTGTACTAGAATGAAGCAGTGTGTTGTCCGTATAGCAAAACAATGTGAGAACCGCAGTCGGTCCCTCGATGACACCACCAGACAGGAGCTGCGATCGACCACTGTGCCCAGTGCACGGAATTTAAATATGGTATGCGACACTTTCTGCATCTAAAACTAAAATGCTGTCAAAACAGAATTGAAACTATTATAATTAGAAAAAAAAAATAAAACAAACTGTTAGGATCCATCATCATTGCTGCCTAAGCTTGCAAGTTTACAATCACAGATCATGCAGTGTTCCTGATCGTCTGCTCAGTATTTCGGTTTCAGAAGAGAAGCAAACACTCGTTCCGTTCGGTATAGCACGCATATATTTTTGTTCTCAAATAATTTTGAAACACACTAGGATGAGACGCCCAGAAGGATGAGACCCGAGGCAGGGGCGAGTCGGTAGGGTAATACAAAGAACGCAGAGAAATGCAATCAAAGGAAATTAAAACATTCGCAGCCCTATTCTGAACTGCCGAGAAAGCTAATGAGGTTGGTAGAGCTTCAATAATTCTAAGGCAAATCCAATAGCTTTAGAAAGACTCCAACGATATATATCCTCACGCGCATAATTTCAAACAATACGATCTTTGTAAAGGCTGCAAGCAGGGCTAGTTGTTGAAACGTCATAACAAAAATAATTTAGCGGCCTGTCCCTCATTACCACTACAGAGCGCTATTCCCAAGAGAGGAAGGCTGCTCTAATAGACCATACCTGCATGAATACGACAAAAGAAAAAACAAGAGAGAAAAGAAATAACACTGATTCGACTCCCTCTGAACACAGACCTCTGGCTTCCCCATAGTCCGATGGTTGGGAAGTAAAACTCAATGCGCGAAAAAAAAAAAAAAGAAAACGCAATCGACGAAATAATTTTCAGGTGCCTACCAATGTGGCAAGTATTCGCGTCATGTAAGCACACACACAAAAAGAAAAGAAAAATATTTTTAGTACGCTGCCAAGCAGAATAAACATCGACGTTAATGGGGGCGAGTAGGACAAAAACCTAAATATCCTAGCCACAAAGGCACATCCGAAATACCATTCACAATATAGACAGCCCTTATTAAATGCACCACACTGTCCTTTCAGGGCGTTGTACATTAGTCATATACACGGCGAGACAAAACACGAAAGAGCGAGAGAGAAAATGGCAGAAACATCGTGGCCGAGACCCTGATTGTTCAATTTACCAAGTGACACCCGAATGTAATTGCAAAGGTTGTACAGGACTCTGGTTATACTAAACGGTAGAAAGTCAGTCATGCCGTTACATCTTTGGTCACGATAGCACAGTCTAACTGCGAAGAAAATTCAAACAAGTTTTTGTGTGCGTTCGAATGGCAGTACTCACACATGTTTGGATAATCCACAGGACAGCGCGCATCTTGAAATCACAGAGCGTTGCTCGTAGCACAACTCTAAATACGCACTCGTGCTTGTTAATTCACTCTGCTGCATAAAGCCGAAGTAAATTCGAAGCAGTGCACGCCTTTCAAGTTAAAAGAAGAGCAGCAGCTTCAGGCCCGTCGTGTGCGGCCCACACAAACACACGAAGGCACGCTCGGAAGACCGTTCACCGTGGCCGACACTGGCACTTCAGCACGATAACGGGCACATCGTCTCAAACATAATAATTACGCAGGCGGACTATCGGGTGCTTCGTAGTGTGTTTCAGACGGTTCACTCAGACATCAACACACCCTGGATGATGGCACACAGGACTCAAACAGCCGTCTATTCCTTTCTTTTGGGCGCCGCGAAAACCGACATGACGCAACGCACAACAATGCCGCTAACAACCTTGCGCACATCTAGGCCCGGGCTAGATGTTCAACGGCTCGGTCGTGTTCAAGTGCCCCACCGGTCACCACGTGAATCCCCATTGGTTGCAGGGACGCGTGATCTTATGGAATGACAACTAACAGCCAATCGAATGGAAACAGTCGCCCTCTCCAATTTCCTCCTCTACTTACGTCGGAGAACACAGAGTTTTGGGGTGTGGGGAGGGAGAATCACCGCTGCGGTGGGCGCGATGCGAAGAGATGTGGTCTGATGTTGAGAGCGAGACAAAAATATCAAGAAAACGCTTCCTGCGCTCCGTCCGGCCTCGGCGCTTGTTGTTTTGTTTGCTCATTTGCTATTAGAATCAAAACTACAACGAATTGGGCTAGTTGGCGGTGGCTCATCCTGGCTGTGTTAATTAATATAGATGATCATGGTGTCCCCTCGCCGTGTCTGTCGGCTTTGACGAGTGTTTCAGTTACGTCCAACTAAATGCCATTTGGCCTTATGAATTGCTCTAGTGTGCGCGGAGAAGCAGCGGAAGGTAGCTGGCTAAAGCTGAAACCAGTTTGCAGCCCTTGGTGTGAGAGACATCCAGTAGCCCAAGTTAGGTGATAGGTTGGAAAAAGAGATACGAGCTAATACTGCATGTGATTGAAGTAAGCAACTATTGCTTTGTTGTATTTCTCCGCGTTGCCATTACCGCCGCCAGAAAAGCAAGCAAACAAAGAAGCTCGTGTACAAAAAAAGACAGACTTAGCAAGGGGCTTTGTTCGGGGCGCTTAATTCCAAATTTATCCTACGCGTACCAGTGATAACGCTGTTCGGCTCATTAAATATCTCCACAGACCTCATCTATTATTGGCGTGCCATTTTCGCAAGCAGTAGATACAGTTCTCCTGTGCGGCACGTACATACACAAGTGCATACACCTGTTACATACGTACATACTAGCGCGTCGCAAAATTACGGTTACTTTGTGAGCACTTCTGAAAACTACTGCAACAGTGATGTCGCAGTGGGTCGCCATGCAGGGAAGCAGTCTGAAGAACACGATAATGTTTTTTTTTTAATATTAACCTATATTTCAACCCACTGGCGGAGATCCTAACATGTGCGTCAGCCGCGTGGAACAAATATTCAGCCGGTTTTGGTTGTTTTTGACATATGTTATCTAACACTTAAGGTAGAGGGAGGGAAGGGTGACGTCCGGGTAGCGAATGCACACCGTCTTTGGACATTGCTTATGTACCTTCGGTTTTGCTCATAAATGCTCGGTTGTAGTCGGCACATGCGTACCATCCCCCTCCTTCGAATTAAATTCTATGTACGGTTTTACCTGCCAAAAACAAGACATGATTATGAGGCGCGTCCTAGTGGGGGACCCCGGATTTATATTGAACACTTGAGGTTCCTTTACTTGAACCCAATGCACGGCACACGAGTGTTCTTGCGTTTTGCTCCCATCGAAACGCGGCCGTGATTTGATCGCGCACCCCGGGCTTAGCAGCGCAACACCAAAGCGAGTACGCCACCATGACGGGTATCTCCCTTCTTTGCTTTGTCCTAATATGTTGAGCGCCGTTTGAAACATGACCCAGTACCAACTCGCCTGTAGTTTGCTACTATTATCACCAGAACCGGTCTCGCTTATTAGTAAGCGCTAGAGTTGTGGAAAATATTCCGTGCGTCCAAGCAACCTGCCAGTGTGATCATCGTTCTCCTCTAGTCCTATATGATGATGATTAACCTCTATCATGGGTCCTGTCCACTAAGCGGGATAAGCCATATATTCACAACTCAGCCGGCTGCTTAGAATTATTTCTTCGATATAAATGCTCGTGAGCTTGTGAAAAAAACCATAATGTTCGTGGTTGAATAGAAACACAAAAACAGCCGCATTCGTGTCGAAACGGTAAGACGCACCATTGCAAATTCGCATCACATTATATAATATATGCTAATGTGGCCAGGTGGCCCACGTACCATGTGACAAAACTTAAAAATAAGAAACTGGCATGTATCTAAGCTAATCTTCTTTCCCGTCGTTTGGAGGAAATCGGACGATCTTTAGTATTTCACCTAACTAAATAATTATAGATAGTTAATATTATTTATTCGGCTTCTCAAGCACTGTAAAGTGTAAATGGGAAACTTGTGGAGCATCCTGAGAAACTCCCGGTCCATATTTTTTATGCGAAGCATACTAGCCGCACAACCACGCTCTTCCTTGCTGCGCCGCGCGCGGCCGCGTAGCTACATAGCCGGGTCTCAGCTCGTGCGCTCGCCTGCATGAGTTGTTTCTTCGTCTAGCCGAACCAAATATAGCCAAGCAACAGCAGTTCACCAGGCTAAACAGTGGTTCAACAACTAAAATAAAGGCTAGTGTGCTTCGCATCCCGGGCTTAACCTTAGCTAAGCCACAGCTATTTTTTTTCCCCAAGCCCGACAGAAAGCCCGCAAAATACGAAAAGAAGCCGTGTGACTAGCCTAGACCGGCACTTTTCCGTGTTTCGTGGGCTCTTCATGTGTAGGCTGCACTTTTGTACCCAAGTCTCGCTGCGCCATTTTAAAAGCTACAATGACAGGCGCATGCTTAACGAAAAATATTTTTAAAAATATTTAAAATTATCTTCTGGGGCTTTACGTGCCAAAACAACGCTCTGTTTATGGGGCATGCCGTGGGGGGGGGGGGGGGGGGGAGGGAACTGAAGAATAATGTTGTCCACCTTGAGTTCTTTTAACGTACACCTGAAGTTAAGTACACTAGTGTTTCTGCATACCTGTTACCTGGGCTTGAAAGCGCCCAGGTAACGCTTACTTAGGTCCCAATGAACAGTGTGCGAGTGTGCCGCCAAGTTAGTGCACATTGAGTTTCCTTGGCAGGGCACGGGAAGGCTCTGAATAGCCCTTACAATTCCGTATACATAGTGCATACATTCGCCGATAGTAATTGTTTCTCTCTTTCTATGTCGCGTTTATCGCGTTGAGCAATTTGTGCCGCGTAAAGTGCCGAGAATAGCAAAAACACCTAGGAAATAGGAAAAAAAAAAAGCGTTCTGCTGTTCTTAGCACGCAATGCACTATTGGCAAAAGCCTCTAATTTTTTTTTCTTTCTAAGTAAAATAAAAGATGACCGAGGAGCGGCGTAATCGTCAAATTGAATAAGGCGGTTCAATCCACGGCCAACTGTAACGTATTTGGCCACCATTGAAACTGTTACGTACCAAAAAAAAATAATAATAACATGAGTGGGAGCTATAACAAAAACGCAGTTTGTCTAGCAATTAAAGAAATGGGTGTGGGTTGATTCATATGAGAAAACCTTCGAGAAGTAGGCACTTACTCCGTCTGCTGACAAGCGCAAGCTGGCCTGGCTGTTCCCGCCCGTGTCCGTGAAACGCATATACTGCCGCCCTGGAGCGAAAAAGGGCGAGATATTTAGCGAAGGCGAGTCGGTAGAAAAAAATTCCACGTGAAGCCAGAAAACACCTTTCCGAATAGAGCGCGAGAGTGCGCAGTTCAAGCACATCGTGTGCGCGGTTGGTAGCTGCCAACTGGAGTACAGGTACAAACGACTCATTGTCCGCGATAACAGTCGTTGCGCCGGCGTCAAACATTCAACGGGCCCGTCCGCTTCCGCCGTTCGCACGCGATACCAGTGCAGTACGGAACTTCGTTCCAAGGAACTAGTTCCTTTTGGATTGAACGCCACCGTTCCGTTAAGTGTCGTTGGAACTGTAACGGTAACTCATTACGTTTACGAACGAGCGGCAGAGGGAACGGCGTTCCTTCTGTTAAGGGTGCACGCCATCGAAGGAACTGAAATATTGTGGCCCTGTGGCAAGTGCTGGTTCTCGCCGAGATCGAAAGGAGGCAAGCGATTTCAGCATCTTAGTTTTAATATTTTGCTTTTCTAATAACGTGTTTCAGCATTGCAGGTTTGGACATATCAAAGAAAAGCGCGAGCTCGTTGTCGCCAGTTGCTTAATCCCAAGGTTTAAGCTATCATGGATCCCAGGCAGTTCTATGCGAGACCAGGCGACCATCAACCTTAAAGACCGAGCTGGCTGCGGTGACCAAACCAGCCAGCGCAGATGTTGCCACCGCACCAGAACCAGGCACGTACCCAGGATTTTTTTTCGGGGGGGGGGGGCCCACCACCTCCATCATCATCATCATCATCATCATCATCATCATCATCATCATCATCACCAAAATCATCATCATCATCATCATCCTGTTTTATGTCCACTGCAGGACGAAGGCCTCTCCCTGCGATCTCCATTTACCCCTGACCTGCGCCAACCGATTCCAACCAGCGCCCGCGAATTTCCTAATTTCATCGCTCCACTTAGTGTTTTGTCGTCCTCGATTGCGTTTTCCTTCTCTTGGTACCCATTCTGTAACCCTAATGGTCCAACGGTTATCTAACCGGCGCATTACATGACCTGCCCACACTCTAAAAACTAGGAAGGGTATCGCAGGAGTGAAGAGGCCGGTTCACTCTTCAAAGCGTCGTTTTACTCTCGCAAAATGTCGAGCAGAGTGAAATGCATTGTTCACTCTCTCACCAAGGAGAGAGTGAAATGTGCTTTTCACTCTCCCCCTTCAGAGAGAGAGAGTAGTTCTACTCTTGCGGCAATAGAGAACAAAACGTAGCGTGATCTTCTGCTTCAACTGTAGGTGGCTGGCCCCGAACATGGCAATGTATCATTCATGCACGCTGAGCAAAGAACACATCGTTTTGCTTCTAAGAGAACAGGCCGCCGCAGTTCAAAGGAACGCGTAGCGAGCGCTCTACTTTTTCACTCGGAGTTCTCCACCGCGCGCGCGCGCGCTCAAGATCGCGGAACAACACAGCACCGGAGAAAGGTGATCTTTTATTGTGTCTGTAGCTCTCAATTTACTCATCACGGCTTTTCTTTGAATGCCTCAACCGTTGAGCTTCCTGCTTCTGCTCCTCCAAGTACATTTGTCGCCGGTTCCATGTGCCTAAAACTGGTATCTGCAGCTCCTTTGTAATTTGAACTTTAAGGATGTCGCTTTCCTTCTATTACCTCCACAGACAATTCTCTGTGACATGCGAAGAATGTCACAGAAGGGAAAAAAAAAACACTTGGCAATGTCTGCTATGTTTAGCCAAGTGTACAAATTTAAGGACTTTCCAGTACTTCTAAAAATTCCAGGCTTTTCAATGCCTTGAAAACGGCATTTTAGAAATAAAGGGTTTTCAAGGATCGCTACAAACCCTGGTTTCTAGCACCTAAATAATTTTACAAGCTTATTTTGGCATGGAGTTCGGAAATTCATGCTTGAAACCACGAGAGCGCAACCATTTTGGAGTAAAGAAAAATACTGAAAGCTTTTAATACCACTCTTTTTCTATGGAGCTTCGTATTGCCTAGTTAGGTTTACGAATGTGCCTGGTTTTGGTGGGCGTTTCTTTGACATTTTCTGTGAGAAGTAGATGACTAACCCCCGTATTCAGACATGTATATTAATACAAAGCCCATGCTTGACTTTATATAAACGACGCCTGGTGCGAACGTCCCCCAGACGCTCACTGCCTTTCTTTTGGTGCGTTCACGACTTGCGTCATTTAGATCAAGTCAAGCATGGGCTTCAAGTTATGATGCATTTCTGAATATGGGGGTAAGCGTGCGCTATTTCGGGCAACGCATTGTGCCATTGGCACTGAGAGGAAACGGGGAAAACAAAGTTAACGCCCTATACTCCTAAACTTTCGCGTACCTGTGGTGTGCGTGTATCGTGGAAGAAGAAACAGCGCTAACACCAGGACGAAAAAAAGCATCGACCACACCAGCGCTTCGTGGTGTTGTCCATGTTTTTGCGTCGTCCTTGTGTTGCGCTGTTTCTTCTAAAATGCTCAACCAACTAGCCGGCAAGTCTATCCTGTGCATATATATTGAACACACTTATGAATGTAGATGGTCTTCGAAGCTTTTAGAACGAGCACTGCCACAGTATACGAGCAGTGCACGCGTAACAAGTGGACACATTACTCATTTAAACATGCGTGCCAATGCATGTGACGCGGCTATCGGCATAAGCAGTCTCCAAATGCTGGAATGCGTGCTCTTCAAAACGCTAACGATCCGCTGCTAATGCAGGACAACAGCTCACAGCGGACTGAACCAAACTCTAAACTAATGCACCTGAAAAGAACGCCTACACGGCAGCGTGAGGCACGTCGAAATGCCTGGTACTGGCATCGCAGTTGACCACATACGAATGGAACTGGCGGAAAAAATAAACAGAAATGCTCACCAGTATACGCGCGACTTAAATTCACATACGTGGATGGTTGGCACGATACTTTGTATCCGCGTATTTTCGGAGAACATATAATGCATGGACTGGAAAAGCACTCGATCGTGAGCTGAACGGCACATTTGTTATTTTCCTGGGGTGACGACAAGCCGTGAATAGTTCTCACGTCGTCGTCTACGTTGTATTCCTCCGTTAGTCGTAGCAAGGAATGGAAATGATGCAAACGCAAACGTATTCCAGTACACAACAGCACAGCACACTGCAGAGAAACTCCAACCACCGCAGCCGATTCCTCAAATACATTTGTTATGTATATAAGCTCTAAAACAACACGACTGAGCGTGGTGGCTTTGTGGTGTAATGGTTAGGATGTGTGCTTTGAATTGTATAGATGCGAGTGTACGCGGGTTCGAATCCACGTGATGTATAGAGCAATGTGGTTCTCCATAAGTGTGTGATTCCCTCGACTATTGTGTTCTAATTAGATTATGTGTCTCCTGATTGTGAAATATGCGAAAATATTTGCGGATTAAATGTGAATTAGCTTTCTTTTCTCCGCAGTGGCGTTCGGGACACATACGCATAGGCCGATTACGAGCCGTCACGACTCATGGTAGGCAGCAAATAGCCAGGAAAAATGACTTTAAAATCCTGCATAACATTGCTCACGCCTATTCTGAAGGCCGCTTGGAATCGGGCCACTGAGTCTGAGGAGCCGCCTAGAGAACGGTGTATCAGCGACCCTAATTTGATCCGATTTCCTGCCTGCATGCGTGGCCAGGACTTCGCTAAGAGGGTATTGGGAAGAGTAGTTGCACTCTGTTTGGGGGAGTAGAAGTACTCGGTCTGGTGGAGTGCCATTACCCCTACGGTGAGAGTATTACCACTCTGCGGAAGAGTACTAGCACTCCCTGTGGGAAGAGTATTATCACTCTGCAGAAGAGTACTAGCAATCCCTTGCGGCGGAGTAACAAAACTCTGTCAACAGGAGTTGACCTACTCTCTCTCAAAGAGGGTCGATCTACTCTCGAAAAGAGAGTGAAATATGGGACAAGCCGCTACTCCCTCAAAGGGAGTGCCCGGCACTCTCTTAGTTTTTAGAGTGCAGCTACATTTTTTCCTCTTGATGTCAATTAGAATATCGTCTATACGCGTTCGCTCTCTAATCCAAACGGCTCTCTTTCTCTCTCTTAACGTTATGCCTAGCAATTTTCGTTCGATCGCTCTTTGCGCGGTCCTTAACTCATTCTCAAGTCTCTGCCCCATATGTCAGCACTGGCAAAATGCACTGATTGCACACCTTACTTTTCAATAATAATGGTAAGCTTCCAGTCAGGAGCTGGCAATGTCTGCCGTATGCGATCCAACCTATTTTTATTCTTCTGTGAATTTCCTTCTCATGATCAGGGTTCCCTGTGATTAATTGACCTAGGTAACCGTACTCCTTCAGTCTCTAGTGGCCGACTGGCGATCCTGATCTCTTGTTCCTTTGCCCGGCAATTTATCATTATCGTCATCTTCTGCATATTAATATTCAACCGCACTCTTACACTCTCTCTGTTAAGGTCTCCAATCATTTGTTGTAACTCGTCTGCATTGTTCTTGAATAGAACAATGTCATCGGCAAACCGAAGGTTGCTGAGATATTTGCCGTCGATCTTTACTCCTAAGCCTTCCCAGTTTAATAGCTTGAATTCTTCTAAGCACGCAGTGAATAGCTTTGGAGAAATTGTGTCTCCCTGTTTGACCCATTTCTCTATAGGTATCTCGCTGCTTTTCTTGTGTAGAATTAAGGTAGCTGTAGAACCTCTGTATATATTCTTACGCGAAGGACGAGTCAGTAAGACGAGAAACTATTTACAGATTATATTTACAACAATGGTTACAGCGCTGACCGTTTAGGTTCACAGCGCGAGCCCAGTTCGTTCTTCCTCCTCTTTTCTGGAGTGATGGCGCCCACGCACCTCGTTCAAACAAACAAATACCACACGCATGTAGCAATATTTTTCAAGCTTTTTACGTAAGCGTTCTGTAGTCCTTGATTACGTAGTGCCTCTAGACTGCTGGTATCTCTACTGAATCAAATGCATTTTCGTAATCTATATAAGCCACATAGAGAGGCTTATTGTACTCTGCAGATTTCGCGATAACCTGATTGATGACATGGATGTGATCCATTGTAAGGTATCTCTTCCTGAAGCCAGCCTGTTCCCTTGGTTGACAAAATCCAGCGTTGCCCTTATTCTATTGGCGATTATTTTGGCAAATATCTTATATAATACTGGGAGCAAGCTAATGGTGCTATAATTTTTCAATTCTTTAACGTCTCCTTTTTTGTGGATTAGTATAATGTCTGCATTCTTCCAGTTTTCTGTGACCCTTGCAGTCGATATACACTTCGTATAAAGAGCCGCCAGTTTTCCAAGCATTATCTCTCCTCCATCTTCGATTAAATGGACTGTTATTCCGCCTTCTCCTCCCGCTCTTCATCGTTTCATGTCTTGCAGGGCCCTTTTGACCTCATCGCTAGTTATAGGAGAGTTTCTGTATCCTGTTCATTACTGTTTCTAAGTGAGGTATCGTGACTCCTCTGGGTACTGTATACAGGTCAGCTTAGAATTTTTCCGCTGCTTTTACTGTATCTTCGAGATTGCTTATGATATTATCCTTCTTATCTTTTAGTGCATACATCATGGTTTGTCCTATGCCAGGTTTCTTTTTTACTGATTTCAGGCTGCGTTCATTTTTTTACGGCTTCTTCAGTCTTTCTCATGTTATAGTTTCGAATATCAGTTATTTTCGTCTTGAGGATCAGTTTTGACAGTTCCGCGAATTGTGTAACGTTGTGCGGCCGCCAGTCCCATGCAACCGCGTAGAGCGCAGGACTCTGCGATTCTAGACGTACTGCGCTCACCGAGAAAGGTTAGAAAAACACCTACATAAGCACAGCAGAGAAGTGGCTACGTGAGGCGGTTCGACCGATAACTGTAGAAGCGTCATTCAAAGCAAGTAATTATTCTCCACTTCCGGCGGCGTTTCCTCTATTTCCTTTTTAAATAAAAAGATGTTGATCCATAAATATTCTCATAAACAACGGTCAACATTTTTGGTTGTTGCGTTGGCTCTTTCCCTTAGTAGACCGCTTAATTTCTCAACTCCTTGCGATTTTTGTTTCCAGTTGCCAATTTTGCACGAAAAGTAGTATACCATTAGGGAAAAACAGACGAGGTAACGGGCGACAGTCATCTTGCTTATGGGTTTAAGGGTTGTTGCAGGGTTTCATGATGGACGCTCTTTCACATTATTTTATTTCCCACCTTATCTAACCCATATCACGTGTATATGGTTCCGGGCATCTGCCAGCGTCGCGGCGAGCCGTAACTCAAGGAAATAATGAAGCAAAGGGAAAAGTTAAACGCAATTTGCTTTTTCTCGGGCCGCAACTCGTTCCATGAGAGTA
This sequence comes from Dermacentor albipictus, assembly GCF_038994185.2. Taxonomy (NCBI): domain Eukaryota; kingdom Metazoa; phylum Arthropoda; class Arachnida; order Ixodida; family Ixodidae; genus Dermacentor; species Dermacentor albipictus. Next base: position 177,828,289 of record NC_091822.1, read on the forward strand.
TACAGACCAGCTAAGTAACAGCCGCATTCCTCTCCTGGTCCCAGGATCAGCCTAAACAAAGAAGGTTGAACTAACAAAAGCAGCGGCTATGCGCGTGACGGTTGAATAGATGGTGACAACTGAACGCATCTTGAGTTAATCGCGCGGGTGCGGAATCTATGAGAAAACTGTCCTTCACATTACAAGAGATGCCGGTAACTACCGCCATCTAAAAGGAGTGAAAAAGGCAGCATAAGGCTGACCGATGAACAGCTGCCAAGTCTCAACAATAATCTGGCGGCGCTTTAGGAATGTGTGAGGAGTGGTGGCGTGGGTGGGGAGGGGGGGGGGGGGGGGTATGCCACTTGATTTCGGGGGGGGGGGGGGCCCGGGCCCCCCCGGGCCCCCCCCCTGGGTACGTGCCTGACCAGAACATTTCTTCTTGTTCGGGCACCAAAGCCTTGCATGCCGAGGCACAGGATGAGCGGTCGCGGTAGCTGCTGGAACCAGTTGACTACCCGCGGTCGCGGATGAAGAACTTCGAGGGACTGAACCAACTTTTCCCCAAGTACAGCACGGCAGTACCCTCAAGCGCTTCGGTGTAACGGCTCTTCGACATTGCCAACGAAGCGCTGACGAAATAGCGGGTTCGTCTGTCGGACACCAACATCGAGATGCAACTCTTGCTGAGTTCAAACAAGTTGCGAACATCTATTCTGAATATTTTTTGTTCCACTCGTTTTGCAATATTGAATCGGCATTCAATAAGCACCTATGTATTGTTCCTTTCGATGCGGTTTCTTAGGCAAGAAAGTTAATTATGTTGATGCATATGAGTAACTTTTATTTTCACGTCTGAAGCACAGTATACAGACTGCGGATTGGATGACCGACGCGGAAAGTGGCATATATGTTGTAGTTATAATAGACAAGCACCAATGTTCAGTTAGACATGTCCGGAGTATGTCCGATGCTCTCTGAAAAAATTTGTGTAGGAGTGTTTCTTTGGATTCTGTTTACCTTCAGATAATCTGCTGCCGGCAATATTGAAATTCGCATAATATATGTAGTTCGAAGTGAGTTTTAAATTGCTCTCTTTATTTACGTCACCATTATCCGACACTATATTTTAATAAAAGATAATCAACTGTAACTTTAATGCAACGATAAGCTCCAATGTTCGAAGTGTAACTGGAACGCGGTCCCTTCGCATTAAAGGAACTTTTAACGGGAACTCGTTTCAAGATTGGGAAAGGACGAGGAACGAGCTTTCGTTCCTGTTTTAGAGGAAAGTTCACAACACTGTGCCATACGTAGGAAGCAGGCATCAAACCTAGGCGAGAATGCCTGAGCCTATTAGCGGCGAGAATTTGGAGTGGCGCACTCTCGCAAGTGACGTCACGGCCAGGACGCCGCTCGCTCCGGCTCGCTCGGCTGCCGCGCGCACTCGTTTTCTTGGTGCGTGCTTGAGGTATTGACGGCTTGAGCCGTACTTACAGAAGGTTATTACGGATTATTTCTGTTGCCATGCGTGGACCACACTTTCTTCTTTGAAACCGCGTGAGTCATGAAAATTTGCGACTTGGATATCGCAAGCTATGTAGCGCTGAAGGGCTCTACTGGTCTTGTAATTTTGCTTAAAAAGAATGCCTGCAAGTTCAACACGCGCGGTTATTTATTGTGCTCCTCTAAATACTTAACATTCCCTTATTACTTAAGTATGAGAGCCATAGCATTTTACATGGAAGAAATACCTTGACATTGGGTGTCAACATTATAAATCCGTGTTAGAAGGACACTGCCCAGCGAAGCTTTCATCATAGTTCTTATCACTCTGGTGAGTTGTTTTAATCAAATGTGGCAGCTGTATTAAGGTCTAAATGGAAGAGATAGGCGCGCATTTTGTGTGAAATAGTTTGGTACTACTTTCACCGTTCTCTGAAATAGGCACCCAGAAACGAATTGGCTGTTCACACGATGGCGCATCGCGTTAATCGTGGCGCATCGTGTCTATATATATATATATATATATATATATATATATATATATATATATATTGTGGTCTCCACGCTACGCTCACGGCGCGCACGCTCCGATTTCGCGCGCGCCGGACGACCACCGCGGGTTCGAGCACTCCGAGCCGCCCCGCTCCGTGTGCCGACGCGCAGCTGCGCGCGTACGCGCTCCGCCGGCCCCAGCTTAGGGGAAGGCGAGACCGCGCGCGCAGCAAGGGAGACCCTGGGTGGAGCTCTTCAGGACCAACAAAGAACATTTATTGAGCTGGGACTCAATACAAACATCAGTTTTAACGTCACGTCCGAATCTGAAGCTAATTACACAAAACATGGCCACATGGACGCCGGTGGCCGCTAACGGCGCACCGCGACAAAGAGAGAACAAAGAACCCCAGCAGTAAGAGGCTGCCTATCCTTCGGTCAGCGCCTGCCATCGCGCGCCCCACAGCAGAGAAAAGGGAAATAGAAAGAAACGACAGACGAACAGACGGGGGCACGATCGGCAGACGCAGCCTCAGGACGTCGAGACGACGGAAGAGTGCGCGCGCCCACCGAGGCCGGGACCCCGACGAGCCGAAGTAACCATCGGCCGGCGGCGGACATAGGGGGCCGCCGCCGGCAGAGAGGAACACGTGCGCACCTTCCGACGCCCCGATGTGGTCTCCGTCGGGCCCCGTCCTGCGCGCGCTTACCTGGAGTGCACGCAAGCAGGGCGCGAATCCCGCCAAAATGTCGGCCAATGGGGTTTGGTCGGCCACTATACATATATATATATATATATATATATATATATATATATATATATATATATTATGACAGCCATCACATGAAAGTAAATTTCGTGTTTATGATTGAGACGCAACCAAATGCAAGCGATGAAATGTGTCAGGAGCTTTTATCGACGATATGGCGGAACCCTCCAGTAACGGACGCAACCGACTATCGTTATAGCGAGGCGCGCATTGCATTGTTCGCTAAACCCAGCAGTTCACTACAACTTCGAATGGAAACCATGAAGTAGCTCTTTATAGCTCCAATTACAATCCCTATAGCATACTCGAGGCACTACCGCGCAGCGTAGACTGCGTTGAAATTGAAAATGCAAACACATTCTGCCTCAACATGTCTCGATTCTGCGTTGTTTAATTGCACAGACTGAAAACTATTTGCTTCGTCAGTGCAGCAAAGAAAACCTCGCGTACCCGCCTCCTAAATAAGACACCACAAGTCTCACATGAACACTTGAACTCCATTGGGTAACAATGATATCTTTAATATGGGCCACACTACTAATGAATAAGGCTTCGGCTTATTGCTGGCTGCAGCGAACCGGTCCAAAAGGCATATTTCACTCAAATATTTGACCGGAGCAGCCTGTGTCAGTTCTCTAAGCAGACTCATCCTTTCTGTTTCTCAAGCAAGAAGCACCCGTAAATTGCTCAAGTGAGTTGAACACGTAGCACGGAAAGGGAATAAATATTCGTACATTTCTTTCCGTGTGCTGCAAACAGGTGTAAGCCTCAATCAGCTTTACTTCAAGTTACCGCAACTTAAATTAAACCGGTGAAGAACGGCCTAATTTTGAGAACCAGTTAAAAACGCAAGTGGTGCTGGCCGAATCTAAACTGCAGTGGTAGTTAAGTCCTCGTGGTACTGCCGAGGGTTTATGTGAAGAAATAGAAAAATTCTATATTATGCCGTGAACTATTCGTCGTGAGCAAAGATGTTTTAGCGGGTTAAAATCAAGATAAATGTTGTAGAAGTCATATATAGTCAACGTTTAATTGTGACACGCATACTGCACCATGGTGGGTATGGAATCTTAACTAGATTCTTATGTGGTGTGATTTTGCGTCTATGCTTTTATTATTCACGTGAGCTACCACTCGAAAGTGTAGATCCGCGCATGAAAAACCGGTAATGGGCTAGTCTGAGCTCCCTCGGGTGGCACTATAGCGTTGCCTTCGAGAAATATATTCACGTCTAGGAAATCAGCTCTTTAATTACATTTTCCCGAACGACGACATCGAAAATATATATTTGAGAGGCCTGTCATTAGCATACAAGCATTGGGAATGAGAGCGAACAAACGGAAACACTGCAGAAGGCGTGCGGACACCGCCCGAACTGCAGCAGGCGACAGGCGCGAGTCCATGCCCTGACGTCACACGAGCGGCCTTCGCAGCCTCCCTCTAGGTCGTTCTCAGGGCTAATACCAAAAGAGGGATGGCAAGCAGTATGGGAAACCCTGGTAAATGAAAGCCTGACCAGACACTCTTAGGCAAAGTTACGCCCTTTGGAGTGCCCCTTCTGCCACACAACGATAATCGTCATTTGCCTTGATACGTTTCCTTTCTTTAACGCTGCGAGCCCGGTACTTTCCATTAACGAACGGCATGCGCGTTATCAGCACGATAGCATTCCCGACAGGAAAGTAGCGGGCGCGGTGTTTTCAAGAAAGGAAATGCATCAAGGCAGATGGCGATTATTGAGTGGCAGAAGGGGCACTCTAAGGGGTGTAACGTTGCCTAAGAGTGCAGGCTGCAAGGTGACTAAAAGGAAACCTTAAACTAGAGGGTGCGCCACTCGTGCATTATTTAGGAATGCACGCGCAGCCATCCCCCCTGGGCTGCCTATGATAGCATCAACATCAACGCGTTGGGTATGCCGTACCGGGCTACGAGCTAATTAAGCGGAGCCTCCCTGAATGGGAACTGTCTAAGATAATCGCAGCATTGCATGGCGGTCGGCGTGGTGTGGAAAACTATGGTACTGCATACGCGTAAATATGCGAATCTTTCTGCACCTATTTCTCCCGCGCGCGCGCGCACACACACACACGTATATATATATATATATATATATATATATATATATATATATATATATATATATATATATATATATATATATATATATATATATATATATATAAGGATGATGTGCGTGGGGGTTACGATGATGTAGTATGCGTATATATATACGCATACTACATCAGCAGCATAACCCCCGCGCACATCATTACCATGCATGATTCCTTCCCCTCTACGCCGAAAGCCATATTATGCTACGCATATCCTAGACAATTGCCTTTGAGGGAGGTTCCGCTTTTTATAGCGCAGCTCTTAAGACCAAACTACAAGAACGCTTGCCGGCGCGCGAAAGCTCGCGCCCACGCGCCTTGCGCATGCGCAGATGGTGCATGGCAGATCGTACGCGTGGAAGCGTGGCGCGAGCCCAGATATCCTCTCCAGAGTGTCTCCACACAAATAGGTACCCCATCGCACTAGTGCCTTGCAGCACTGCAGAAGGTACGAGGCGTACACAGGCTTGCGCAGCTGCATATAGTTCAGTACATAACTGGCTGGTTATTGGCTGCACCAGAGAGTTTTATTTTTGCTCGCTACATGATACAGCGACACCGATGCACGTCCTATAATGAGAATTACTGTGGAAGTTACCACCGGTAACCGCAATTGTCACCCTTAACATGATCCCGCTTAGCCAGTGCTGGGCAGCATAGAAGATACACGTATCTTCGATACTATCTTGGATACTCTTTGGGTATCTTGTATCTGTATCATGATACGTCTGGCAAGACGTGTATCCGTATTTGTATTTCTGATATAAGAAACAATGTATCGTGTGTATTAGGATAAAAGATACTGCTATCGCACATCGGCAGGCGAAACTATTAACGTTGGTGGAATTTCGCTTCTCAAACTGATAATGCTGCCACTAAGTCACCCGAATAAAACTAAAGGCAGCGACAGTCTTTCATCTTTCTGCCAGAGAGCTCCAGTGAGGGCAGGCGGTGAGGTCTGCGCGTCCCTATTGGTGGAGCAGAGTCACGTGGTGGCGCTCGCGCCGTCTCGACAAAAACAAACGCGCGAACGATTGCGCTTTGTTTCTTTTTACTGGCGTCGTTGCCGTGACACTTGCTCGTAGCCACCATACTTTTCTGCGTACTCCAATGCATGCGGCCTCTTTCGTGCAAGGTTTGATACCGCTATAATGTCGTTATCGAAGTTTCTCTTGTGTGGTGCTTTGTTACGAAGTCTGGAGAATGCAAGAATAGCGTTGCATTGCATCTAGTGACTTTCAAACATTGTTTCGGAATGAAAATATTATGCTTTGAGCAAGAAAGACAAAAAATTTGAGATAATCACAGACATATCATTCAAATGAAAAATGGTTCGTCGGAAAAAAAATTTCCAAGCAAAAATTTTTTTTGCAAATGCGTTTGCTACTACATTACACAGATCTACAGGTTCAAAATAATTGCATCGTTTGTGGTCTATATTTGTTCGACAACAATAATCGTCATCTGCCTTGCTTGTGTTTCCTCTCTTGAAAACGCTGCACTCGCTACATTTCTGTCGACAATGCTATTTCACGCTGATAACTTGCAATGCAGTTCGTGACTTAAAGGTACCGGGCTCGCAGCGTTAAAGGTAGGAAATGCGGGCAAGGCAGGTGACGGTCATTGTTGTGGGACAAGATACGCCTCAAAGGGTGCAAATTTTTTTTTTTTTTTTTTTGAGAGCGTGTAATAAGAAATTTGCGAGTGCATCGAAGTGTCCTAAGATACAAATGTAAAGTGTCGTATCGGATACAATAATGGAGGTAGTATCTTGTGACTTCATATCAAATACTTGTTGCCCGAGTATCTTGTATCGTATCATGATACAATTGCAAAGTATCTTTGCCCAGCCCTGCATATAGCAACATAGCAGCACCCATACAGCGCCGACCACCCGCTTCGATGCGAATTCCGTCTTGTTGCTGGCTCTCCTTCCTGTCAGCAAGAAACAAGAGGCAAAATCATCCATCGCTAAGTCTCGTGTCAAGCTGAAGTCAACACGTCAGGTATTCTTTGCCGTAATTATTGAGATCGGCTGTTTGTTTTCGCGCTGAAAGGAATACAGACACGGCGCCGACCCGTAAAACAGGTTTGATTTCTAGTTAGCAGATGGCGCCACAATACTGCCACGCACTAGGTACGCTAGAAGTCGAGGAAGAAGAAGTGTGCGTGGAAGCTGCAGAACAGAACAGAACAACAACTTTATTGTAGAATGAAACGCTCAATGGGTGGAGCCCCTAGACAAGGGCCCCACTGGCTTCCGCGCGCCGTCTTGCTTGTCGGATGATGGCCCTTTGGACCTCTTCCTGTGAGCTGGACAGCGCCGCCTCCCATTGTGTATGCTCCGTAATTTCTGTGTTTGTCTTTTGTGGATATGCCGTGCATGCCCATGACATGTGGTCTAAGGTTGGCGTGGCTCCGCACCATGGGCATGTGTCCGTATATCTTTCCGGATGAATTTTATGGAGAATGTGCAGGTTGTTATATGTATAGGTTTGCAGCTTTCTCCATATAACCTGTTCTTCCTTAGTGAGATTCTTATCTGGGGGTGCTAGCTTCATTCTATTTCCTCTGTGATAGTTTAAAATTGCTGAGTAGTTCTGGTCAATCGGGATCGGGTCGTCAGAGGCTTCCTGTGAGCACCCGTGGGGTGTAGCATGCGCACGGGCTACTCTGTCAGCCTCTTCGTTTCCCCTGATTCCCTCATGACCGGGTATCCATAAAAGGTGAAATCTGGCTCGGGGTTTTATATCTTGTATAATCCTATAGGCTGCGGTGCATACTCGTCCCCTGAGGTAGCTTCTGCATGCCGCTTGAGAGTCTGATAGGATGGTTATTTGTTGTTGCTTTGGTTCCGTCGCTTTGATAGCAAGGGCTATTGCGATTTCTTCTGCTTCCACGATAGTGGTGTTGTGAGTGGAGGCGCTGATGATTTCTCTGCCCATGTAGTCAGTGACAGCAGCTACCGTTCTTTTCTGCCTGCCTGGGTATCTTGCCGCGTCCACGAAGCGGGAGTTTCGTTTGTCGCCGTGCGTTTTTTCAATGTATGCAGCTCTGGCTTCTCTTCTGCCTGCATGTAGAGTTGGGTCCATATTTCTGGGTATTGGCGCCACTTTGATGCAGTTTCTGATTATTGTGGGGATGGGCTTAGTTTGGTTGTGTTTTTCAAGGAGCTCGTGATACCCGAGTCTGCCAAGGAGTTTCCTGCCCGTGGTCGTTTGTGCGAGTCTGTTTCTTTGAGTTATCAGCTGAGCTTCTGCCAGTTCCTCGAATGTATTATGAATTCCTAGAGACATGAGTTTTTCGGTTGGGGCGCACTGCGGAATTTGTAGGGCGATCTTGTAGGCTTTCCTTAAGCACGAATTGATCGCATCCCTCTCTGTTTTCGTTAGCTGGTAATACGGCAAGCTGTAAATGAAGCGGCTAACCACCAGACTTCTTATGAGGCAAAGGGTGTCTGATTCCTTCATCCCCGTCCTTTTCGTGGCTACCCGCTTTATCATTCTCGCGACTTGTTGTGTTGCCGTCTTGATGAGGTTAAGCCCGTGTTGGCAGTGTTGATTTGATTGTAGCCACATGCCTAGTACCCGGATTGTGGTCTTCTCAGGTATTGCATCATTGCCAAGTCTGATTTCCAATTTAAGGGCAGGGTCCACCGGGACGTTACGATTCCCTTTGCCTTTCCAGACTCGTATTATCTCCGATTTCTCTGACGCACATTGCAGCCCTCTGGCTCGCACGTATGTCTCGATTTCACAGGCAGCTGCTTGTAAGCGCTCTTCTTTTTCACGTAGCGACCCGGTGACACACCAGACTGTAATGTCATCCGCGTATAGGGCGTGCTGGATACCCGGGATGGCTTGTAGTTTTCTTGCGAGGCCTATCATGGCCACGTTAAATAGCGTTGGCGAGATCACTGCGCCCTGGGGAGTACCCTTGTTGGGTGCCTTGAAAGGCTTGATTTCTACTGCGCCAAATTTAATCTCAGCGGTTCGTTGGTGTAAAAAGCTGCGAACATAATTGTATATCCGCTCTCCACAGTTTATTTCAGCCAGGCCATCGAGTATTCCTTGGTGGCTTACGTTATCAAAAGCTCCTTTTATGTCTATGGCCATGACAACGTGTTCGCTTGATTTTGGTACATTTGTCAAAACTTCTTCCTCCAACGAACTGTAAACGGCCGTTCGCTTAGAACTGACTGACTGGCTTTTCCTCTCGTGAAAGTATTAGCACTGGTGATGCGTTGACGATGCGGAACGCTATAAAGAGCTAATTTCTCACTGCGTAAATGGTTTACTACCCCGATTTAGCATGGTACGTGATGACGATAGCGAGCAAACTCCAAGTAGAGGCCAACCAAGCGCTGTGCCACAGGTGAACATACATGAGGGCGTTCGTCCTTATTATTTACTCAGGAGGCTGCAAGGTAAATGAAGGGAAAGCGTACAGGTGGCACGAAGCCCCGCTGTCGCACTCATGCAAACAACGCTGATGGTTATGGCGTTAAAACATTTTTTGCGTCAATCCACCAGCTACTTAGCATGTACCCAAACTATGACAAGCAGACACTCTTGTCATACTATGCCAATTTCGGTACATATCAAGACGTAGACGGCTGTTTCATAACCAACATGACACGTATGTCATGACTTATCATTTATCTAGAATAGCAGCTTGGGCTTGTTGGTTTTCTATCCTGGTGTTAACAGCGCAAAACGTAGATGGGACACGAGACGAGAAGACGACACCACAAGCGCCTACATTTATGCTCGGCATACAGTCTTGTCATACTATGCCAATTTTGGTACCTACCAAGTTAACAAAACGACCATGGAAGCACCAAGACGTAGGCGTCTGTTTCGTGACCTGCATGACACACATGTCATCATATTCACGTCATGACCGATAATTTATTTTCGCCATACACTGTTGTCGTACTATGCCAACGAAAAGACCACGAAAGCACCAAGACATAGGCGGCTAGGCGGCTAGACATAGGCGGCTAGATAGATATTGTCAAAGTGGCAAATGTTCGCCAAGAAATGCTTCGCATTAAAATAAGATATCGTTAATAGGTTTTATAAAAAATGTAAGTTCATTTGTAGGGTAACCCTGAAAGGAAATGCGCCGTCGCCCCTCCCCCTCCTCCCCCGCCCTCGTCTTCACTCCAGCCAGAAAAAAATATGGCCCCACAAGGCTTACGTACTACGTGATAGCGAACTGAAGCTGTTAGGTACTGTACGTAAAGGTTGAACTCTTCTTCGTTGTTTTCGCCTTGTCTTACATGCATACGGTGGCGGGGGTGAGCGGCGTGTCCAGGCGGCACATGCGCACTGCGTTCGTAAGTTGCTTTTGTACCTTCGAAAATTTTCAGTGAAAGCTAGGCTGCTATTGGGAATTTGTCTAATCTCTCTTCTTTGCGTTTTCCTTAGTTTTGAGCGCCCGTTCAGGTGTGAACCAGTACCAATTCCCCCACTTTGCTAGTGTCACGAAGGTTCAGTGCTGTACACTTTGCTGGTTAACTTATGCGTGAACGTCTTTTATTCTGTAATTACTAAAGTTGTTTTCTTTCAGTATACGTACGCACGATACGGTTCTACTCACGAGAAACATGCGTTATGAGGCGGCTATAAGTACGCGAGAAAATACTACACACCACGTCAAGCAGCGGCTTGCAGAAAGTTGTACAAAGATTACTGCTAACAAAGCAAAGCTCATTCGCTTTAGAAGCTTGCTGAAATTATAATCAATACCTCTTCCAATACTTTTGCTTGGCGATCGGTGTGTTCCTTGTATATGTTTGCCCCCGATAGATCGTGCAATAATCCACGCAATACTATTTAAGAGGCAGAACGTACGCTTGCTGAACACTAATTTGCAAGTGAAGGATTCCTTTCCAAGCCTGTTGAATTAATACGCGGAAAAATAGAAAAGGCTCAGGCTGTTCTGCATGCCTTTCGTCATTTACTTCGCTAGCTTTGTTTTTCGTATTAATTCATTCTGGAGGCCTGGAAATAAATGCTTTAGCTGCTGGGTAGCGCTCAGTACGCGCACGAGTCTCTTCTTTCGTGCTGAGTGGATTATGGCGCCATCTATCGGCACGTTTGCCACACCACCTTACCATATCTTCAGCCACAGCATGCAAACGGTCTGGTGTCGTCCCGCCGTGGTTGCAGCGTGGGCGCGTCCCGCCGGGATCAAAGGGGCTGTATATCCCGTTGGCTTGCTGCTCGAGTCTCGTCACGCCATTTCTGGACGCTACGTGTCGAACCCGGGGCGCCATAACCGTGCAAGCGTTAAATTTGTCTAACGAATTGCCACACTTGTACAGCTTACACCTCATGATGAGCATACGTTTGAGTTTAATAGATTAAACCTACTATGGTTGAGTGAGTTCTCTCTAAAGCGACCACTCCGGTTCAGATCGACTAACGTACTGCCGAGCTATTGCTATCTGACTGCCGAGCGAGAGGCGAAATTTAGCTCCGATTGCGTCATGTGTGGCACGACAACGGCGTCAGCTTTGCATGCGAACTATGCATGATTCGAGTAATGGCTTCTATCCTCTATCTATAACGATTACTAAAATAAGGCGCGTGTGTACAATGGCTGCAAATATATAAACGAGAAAGTAAATGTTTTCGTTAAATGTAAATGCCGTTTAGCTGAAAGACGGGACACGTCAAAAGAAAGAAAAAAAAAGGAGGGAGCGTTGCGCGAACATCTTGACGCCTTCTCATGCAAAATATAAACGTGAACTGTTGGTAAAAGCACTCAAGCACGTGATGACAAGCGTGTTGTAGCCCAACGCGACGGCATTGCATTCGTCGAATGCAGGTTTGCCGCGTCCTCGGCAGTTGTAACACGTGGGTTATCATGCAGGCGCTCCGGATTTAGCGCTGTCAGTGGAACAATACCAATGACTCCAAGTTTCAAGGTTACCCTATTGCAAAAACCAGCGCCACTGGGACCCAGTGCGCCGGATTATGGGCCCAGTGCAGCGCGCTGGACGCTGGGGCGCTGGGAAGGCGCAGCGTACTGGGAGGCACTGGCTACTCGTGCGAAAAACAGCTCTAGCGCGTTAAATACGCGGTGCCTGGACACTGTATATATATCTTTTTGAATACAGAAAGCAAGGAAGAACGCTTTCATGCAATAAAAAAAAGAAAAAAAAACGTAAAAATTAAAATTGCTCCGACAAGGATTCGAACGACCGACCTACAGATCCCAAGCCCGTCACTTTACTACTACGCCACGCCATCTTTTTTTTTTCTTTATTACTGACACGGCAACAAGGCTACAAAACAAGACATTTTTAACAATAGACAATGGTCACGACAACACCTCTGCCATTGGTTGGCAGTCACAGGGCTAAAAACGCTTGAAATTCGCTAGCTCAGTCATCACACTGAACCATGTTGGTTTTTCTTTTTGCAAATTATACATTTCCTTAATGTGACAAATGCTTTCAATGAAGTATTCTCTAACAGGCCGGGCATTTACTTCGGCATGTCTCACGGCCATTCTAGTTTTCCATAAACTATGTAAGGACACCAGCATGAACATGTCATAGGGTACTTTGTCTTCATTTAGAGTAGGCAAGAAACGAATCACCATATGGGATTCGTTTCTTACTACGCCACGCCATGTCAAAGCCGAGAAGCAGTTTGTTTCGCAGAGCTACGTCTCGTACATACATGGTTGATGCGCTATCGCCCAGCAACTAAAACTCACGCCTGTACCAGAAAGAAAAAGTTGCTCTCCGTATTCAGCAGTGTGCTTGGAAGTGCCACACCATCGATTTTCACTTGCGATTGCTGTTTTAACTTCGAAAAAAAGTCCTAAATGAACCGCCAACCCGGGATGGTGTATGGCCTGTTACTGCCGATTTCGATAGCCATTTCTGGTTCTTCACGCAAAGGATATGCACCGTTTCCTTAGTGCAGTGATGCCTTTCAGTCAAGACGCCTGGCTAGTCATAGATCTTCGTCAGAGAAGCGCGGGCTGGTGCTGGGAGCCTTCGGCGATAGCACACATACTTGTGTTTATGACGCGTCACATCTGCGGTCATCGCTTCTTATGCTGGCACTGTAGGCATGAAAAAAATGTTTATTTAAGAACATCGATTCGAAAGCTGACATATAGAGTGATTTACCCTTGTTAGACTTCTTGATTCCTGCGCCTAGACACTCCCAGAGGCGGATACGCTAGGCCTAAGCTTCGGTGGGGAGCGATCACGGTGCGGGTAGTTAAAATAGCAATCGCAAGTGAAAATCGATGGTGTGGCACTTCCAAGCATACTGCTGAATACGGACAGCCACTTTTTATTGCTGGTACAGGCGTGAGTTTTAGTTGCTGGGCGATAGCGGATCAACCATGTCTGTACGAGACGTAGCTCTGCGAAACAAACTGCTTCTCGTCTTTGACATGGCAAATTATCCGCGAATTTCTGTGTGATGGCCTTGCTGTGTGTGTCGGCCTTGCTGCAAAACGTTCTTTTATAAACTTCATAGTGAAACCATACCGGTTAAAACATGGCTACAGAAAAAGGGTATCTTTGTCTCTTCTGTTAACTGTCGCCTTTGTGACGTGCCAGAGACGATTGAACATTGTTTTATTAGCTGCACCGATGCCATACTATTTTGGGATGTCCTTCAACGGACTTTAAAAAAAGACTTTGACATCAACGCTCATACTGTGCGACACCTGCTGCCGACCGCTGATAATAGTGCACCTTTTGATATGTTTTTTCTCATCGGAATGCACAGTTTGTGGAAAACGCGAATGACGGACAGAAACGCCGAAACGGTTGTACCTACAAGGGTGAATTTCATCCAAATGACCCTACACCTAAAGCAGGTTTATGATGGACTTGATACCCAGCCGGACTGGTACCCCATTTTGGTGAGGTGCCTATCCTTACCACCCTTATAAAGTGAAACCACATTTCTACCCACAGTATGAACGATGCCTTTTCTCTGGGTGTCTGTCAGTGTGCTCTCCATTCTCTGACTATGCACAACTGGTGAATATTGGGTTGTTGCTACTGTAATAAATACCATGAAAGAAAGAAGAAAAAAGATGGCGTGGCGTAGTGGTAAAGTGACGGGCTTGGGATCTGTAGGTCGGTCGTTCGAATCCTTGTCGGAGCAGTTTATTTTTCTTTTTTTAATTGCACTAAAGCGCTCTTCCTTGCTTTCTGTATTCAAAAAAATATATACGGTGTCCAGGCACCGCATATTTAACGCGCTAGAGCTGTTTTTCGCACGAAGAGCCAGTGCCTCCCAGTACGCCGCGCCTTCCCAGCGCCCCAGCGTCCAGCGCGCTGCCCTGGGCCCATAATCCGGCGCACTGGGTCCCAGTGGCGCTGGTTTTTGAAAATAGGGTAAGCATCCAAATATCAGGGGCATCAAATGCGTTGAAGAGAATGCGAGTGACATGGGCTTGAGCAAGTGACAGGTAGTCCAGCAGCACTCAAGCATACCACTAAACAAGCCCCGTACGGTAAACGTATACGGCATGTTGTTGGCATGACTGAATGCCTGATTTGTGCTTCTAGTGAGTGAAAGCAGGGAGATGGGGAGAGAAGAGCATCAGAAGAGTTTGCTTTGCGAAGGTCTGGATGCTGCAAGAGTTGGAGTCGGGCTTGCAGGACGATCGGAGGAACTTGGGGCGACAGGACTGGGCGAGCAGGATTTTATGGCAGTCTTTACATTTGAAACATGAGGTACATTGGCAGCCTAGCGCGACTCCCATATGGAGCCCGCAAGATTAACATACAGCAAACAGCATTCGAGCACACAGCTCACTACTACATTTCGAGCATGACAACGAGCACTCAGCTCCCGACGACGAGCACGACACGAGCACGCTCTAGCAGCCGGCAAACGCTGCTTATAAGCTCTCCGCTTGACGTCATAGTTCGATGTCATCGTTCGGCGTGGACGGAGTCCGAGTGGTCGGAAACGTTCGTCCAATCATTGTAAACTTGCCGCCCCCCCCGCAGGACGGCCCACACACACAGAGGCACACAAGTTCGAGCCTACACACACAACGGCTCACACGTTCGAGGGCCCCTTGGACGCAAATGTTCGTGTTGCACACACACACAGGTTTCAGTGCCGCACAGCTCTCAGTGCCGCACAGCTCTCGGTGTCGACGTCAGAGGGCTTCGTGGAACTCTGCTCCGTACCACATTCCTGAGCTGACCGCGCGCCACGTGGCTGCCGGTCATCCGCAGTTCTCGGAAGGGCTCCCCGTCTGGTGGGCTTGGAACACGTGCAGCGGGCTGAAAGGTCGCACGTTGCCACCCCGTACGGCCATTCCTAACAATGTGCGAAGCCATACTCTATAGTTT
This sequence comes from Dermacentor albipictus, assembly GCF_038994185.2. Lineage (NCBI taxonomy): Eukaryota > Metazoa > Arthropoda > Arachnida > Ixodida > Ixodidae > Dermacentor > Dermacentor albipictus. The sequence goes on from NC_091822.1 coordinate 177,843,504, forward strand.
CTTCCCTTTCCTCCATCCCAGTTCGGGCTCTGCCCAATGATGGTCACATAGGGTTGATATTAATGGTATCTTCGACTATCACCTTCATCCCCTGAAGCACAGTCTGGCAGATCCGGCGTTCCCCGAACTCAGAAGGTAGAGGCCAAGGGGGCGCGAGCCAAGCGTGATTGAGTACAGTAGACGGCCTTTAAGACGAACTCGAAGGGACCATGAAAATTTGTTCGTCTTATCAGAACAATAATTCGCAACATGCCCAGGTGAATACAGATATGGTAAATGAACTAGACTTACAGCTGGGGAAAAATTACATAAAAAATGTTTATTTAGCTGAGCTTAACAGAAAATTGTCTTCAAGCGGTACTCTTGCTTGTTTCATCCAGTAGATTGATGTTTGGCGCTTCTGTGCAAATCGGCGAGCAGCCACAAGCGATGTCATCTTACCTAATTACTTTAGAAATTCTTATGTGCCTTCGTGCTGCTGGAAAAAGTTTACCGAGGAGTACGAGCATGCATATGCCGCTTTACAGGTAATCGGTGCAGGTTTTGAGCTCGTGTAAGTACGTACAAAGGCATGCGCAGCAAAGCAACGCAAGCCAGAGGAAACTCTAGGTGACGTTGAGCAAAGAGGGGAAGGAGAAACGAGGCAAAGCATAGCGGAAGATGAAGGTAGGCGGAGGCGCGCTGGGTTGACCTCCTGTGGCAGTTGCTGAAGGTTTTGTCTACGATACGGACGTACCGAACATCGTCCGAACATCGTCCTCGCGTGCCGTACGCTGCGTGTGCTAGTGAAAGCGTGTGAAGACGAGCAGACGATGGCGGCTCAATCTCGCGTGCGCATAGAAGGAAATTGAGGTGGGGAAGCACGTCGGCTTTCGTCACGCGCGAGGCACCGGGGAGGGAGGGGGGTGTTGTACTTCGCCCGCGCGCGGTCGCGCCCGTTTTAGCTTGAAAGCGATCTGCTTTGGGGCCACAGCCCAGCAAAAAAAATTGGTGGACGCTTAAGCTTCGCCTTCAAGAGTGGAACGCGGTAGCGTTATGTCACCCCGTTCGTACCGCCTACTCAAACGCGCTGCGCCAGCGAAACGTCGCAATCGGCAGAGATAGCCGGGCCCCGACGCGCCATGAAGGCGGACGCGGTCATGGGGCGACTGGCGCGCCACGTGTCGGGGCAGCGCCGTGCACTGCGAGGGTGGGGGGGTCTTCTTTGTTTGCCGCAAGATGGCTCTGCGTGTGTGCAGAGCGCCGAAGAAGTTTAGCGGAAACGTACTTCGCTACTCGTGAAACTGCGACTTCTGTAAGTTACATGGTCATAATTACCGATATACACCGCAGTATAACTTTCTACGGCACGTTTCTAAGGCAACACCGCATTCACTAGAGGTGATTTTGTCCCGTTTTGAAGGAACGAACTCGTGGCTGAGTGGTAGCGACTCCGTCTCACACTCCGGAGACCCTGGTTCAATTCCCACCAGCCCATCTTGCAAGATGTTTTTTATTTATGAAGTGCCTTCTGGGATTTATCGCTCATGGCCAACGCCACGGACGCCGACGAAACCGGCTTTTCTGCGACACGAGCTCCTTAATGATGTCGCGTTAAAAAGCCGGCTACAAGCGTTCCTGACTCGGTTTTCCCCACCTTGACCCAGCTAGTGCTAAGCTCCAAATCAGACATATTCTGCACAGCTTATATTAAATGTCTTCAAGACTTCCGCTGTAAGATCTGATGGAGAAGTAAAGGCTCTAGTGCGCTTTTAAAGTCGATCACCAAGGCTTACAAAGAAAATTAGCGCGCATTTATTTTTATCCTATGGTTGCAACGATTCGTTCGAGAACACCATCGGTATGTTATAGTCATATAAGAGCGCTCCGCAGAATACAATAATCAACCAGTGTACTGCAAGGTTTATGCACGAGACGATTTCGCAGAGACCGCTGTCGGTGAGAGCGGACATATCAATACCTGCCAATTCAAATTTAGCGCGTCATCCGAAACTAAAGCCAGGCCAAAGTTTCGTGTGCCCTTGATCACAATACAACGAAAACTTTCAATAAAAATGTGCGATGTTACTACTGAATTTATAAAAGTTTGAATAAAAATATTTGTAGGAAGTTTTACAAGCTAATATAACATTTCGTGTCACACCAGTAGGTGCGATACTCTGGGTTGGCCGCTTCCAACGCGGGCATTCCCGTGCTCCGGTGCAGTGCATCGGCTTGACCCAGTGTTTGACTAACGCGCTTTTTAACGTGTTCAACGGGTTTGTTCCGTGCGAGCTCGCCTACTCTGTGTCTTTCTGCCTTGAAGGCGCAGCTTCAATTGGTTAAGTGATCAAAATTGCTACCTTCTTTAAAAACTCTGTTGCACGATTTGAGCACCATGACCAACTTGGTTAATTGTTTGACACCAGTAAGTGTATGTCGGTTATTGTTTCGAATTTCCTTGTGGCATGTCCAATTTCGCGGACACATTTAATAAACGCGTCTCGTTGAGATTACATTTTGGTTGGTGTAGGATCACTCAGTGCCCTTAGCAAAGATCGGCCGTGTTAAAACTGTGACATCGGGAACTGATTATCACCGAGTCTCCACGTAGGTTCGTCATGTTCCACAATTGCCTACTTTTTAAGCTGATGCTGCAATTGTATAAACGCGAGCTATACCGTTTATCGACATATATTACTTCGTTGACAGTCTGAAAACTGCATCGCGATGCGAACAATATATATCCGTCCCTCGGACTAATTGCATCCAGACGTAAGCACGTACGTTCACGGCATCCACTGCATTAATTTTGTGAAGGAGAACGAAAACCAATGGCGCACCACAACAAAATGAGACTTTGTGCCAAAGCCGTTGTTGCCCGTTGTATAAAATACACATAGACGCATTTCTTATTTTAAGAAGTACGCATGGCATTGGAACAGCAAAAGTACGACACCCTGCCCATACAAACACTCCTCCGGATCAATGCTGCCCGGTGCAGTGAGGCAAGCGCTTCAGCGAGGAATACGAACCGCAGTGATATAACCTCGAGCCAGGTTGCGCCAATGATGAGATTAGTTTCCAAGAGCTTGGGTCACTAGGATCGAACATACGCAGCTATATAGGAGCATAGTTAAGTACATGCTGAATGTGTGTCGTGCGGCAATTTATTAGCTGCCGTCCACGCTGTCAAAATGTTCATGACTCCTGTCTGTTTTGTAAGTACTTTCGGACATTTGCGTAGTAATGAAAGACAATGTATGGCGAGACTATAAGACATCAAGATAAAAAAAAAAGGCTCCTAGCATCTATCAGTCTTGCCAACGAAACTGGCAGAATGGCAACGGCCGATCACAAGATGCTCTTGGAGAACTAGAAAAATGTGACCGCACTAGAATCAAGGTTAGAATCCAGGATCCATTAGAGTCCGATCCTGCTTTTCGATGTCACCTTGTAAGCAATAGCTTTATGAATTAACAATATGAGCACGTTTTTTTATAACTTTTGCGAGGTGTAACTATAAAATTACACCTGGCACGAGTAATGAAAATGAGATATGCATGTTAAAGTGACTGCATTATTTTATTATCTAGAACAAAGGGAACCGAGGGGCGCGAATTTATTAATTATATCATAAGAAGCTAACAAGCGAGGACACGAAACACAACGTAGGGGAAATTACTTGTAATTACTGAATGAATTAGGGAAATTATAGATTAATGGAAATGAAAATGGAGGAAGAAACAACTGGCCGCAGGTGGGAAACCATCCCACCGATCCGCATTACACGTGCGATTCCCTTACCCATTGAGCTGCCGCGGTGCCGTTGTTTCATTTATTTCAGGGCTATTTATGTTGTACTGCTATAACTCTAAAATCTGTATAGTAAATGCAAAAATATACCATTTAACCAATCGCTTCAGCTTCGGTACAGGAAGTTTTGCACCTTACTGACATGTCTACTTAAGCAAGCGAAGAAACCTTACTATGAAAATGTAATAAATCGAACCGGGAACGATTCCCGAAAGCAATGGCAGATAACGCGTTTCTGAATAAGAATCCTACTAGGAATAGACTAACGAGAATTCAAGAAAAAGACTGCATACTTACAAATACTGAAGATATTGCATGTGCATTCAGCAACTTTTTTGCTACTGTGCCTGATATCCCTGGCGGTATTGACACTCACATGTCGAGCTTGTCACAACAATAATGTTATCTCTTCCCTACTACACCCAGCGAAGTTCGCGCAACAATTATGAGTCTTAAAAATTGTAGTCCTGGTTTAGATTCCATATGCTTGTATCATATCAAAGAAACTGTTGACATCATATCTGAAGCTTCCAGTCACGTTGTCAATTTATTCTTTAAAAACTGCTGTTTTTCCTAGTGACTTGAAAAGATCAAAAATAATTTTTGTGCGCGAAAATCGAGACGTCACCTTACTAGCAAACCACAGGCCTATATCCATCTTGCCGTATTTGAGTAAAGCAATAGAAAAACTAGTAGCACAGCGCCTATCTAACTACTTGGACAAGTTCCAACTATTAACACCAAGACAGTCTGGTTATCGTGCTGGATACTCTACTAACCTAGCTTTAATCACCCTCACTTCTTACGAGATCAAAGCGGAAATTGATGGGGGCAGATTCGTAGGATCTGTGTTTATCGATTACTCGAAAGCATTCGATTCCCTTAATCACGACATTCTCTTTACTTAACTCAGCGCATACGGCATAATAGGTCCATCTTTCGAGCTACTGCGAAGCTATTTACACGACAGAAAGCAACAGGTCTGCATTTCAGGAGTGCTGTCTGACACAAAAATAATTAACACTGGCGTTCCACAGGGGTCTATACTCGGTCCCCCCTTATTTCTAATCTTCATTAATGATTTCCCAAACTGCCTAAGTTCTACAGAATGTCTTTTTTTACGCGGACTACACCATTGTTTGCGCTTCCCATAACGACATCTGCACGCTAACTGAGCGTTTAAATGATGAACTAAATAATATCAGTTGTTTGTGCAAAAAAAATTGCTAAGTAACCCTCAGAAAACAAAGTTAATGGTTTTTCGTTCACACAACAAACCTCGACATAATCTTCCACCACTGTACATAGCTTCTCATCCAATATTACCATCTAATGAGTGCTCATTTTAGGTGTTCAATTAGACAAAAGTTGAATTTGCATGTCAGCTTCATAAAAAAGAAAGCCGCTTATGGTACCAGGGTGCTTTCAAAAGCCAGACACTACTTTCAAAAGCACACTCTCTTGACATTGTATTATGCCTTCATTTCATCATCATCATCATCTTCTTCTTCTTCATCATCATCCTGGTTAAGCCCGCTGCAGGGCACATGCCTCTCCCATACTTCTACAACTACCCCGGTCATGTACTAATTGTGGCCATGTTGTCCCTGCGAACTTGTTAATCTGATTCGCCCACCTAACTGTCTGCCGCCCTCTGCGACGCTTCCGTTTCCTTGGAATCAAGTCCGTAACTCTTAATGACCATCGGTTATCTTCCCTCCTCATTACATGTCCTGCCCATGCCCATTTATTTTTATTGATTTCAACTAAGATGTCATTAACTCGCGTTTGTTCCCTCAGCCAACCTGCTCTTTTCTTATCCATTAACGTTACAGCCATCATTCTTCTGCCTTTATTTATAACCATTTAAATTACTGTATCAGTTGCAGCACTTCCAAAATAACGCTGTCCGTATCATTGCTTCGGCTCTTTATAACGCTCATGTTACCCCCATCTTCATGGAGTGAAGTATGCTCACAATAAATAAAATTATCTGGTACAACCACAGCATCGTTATTTACCGCCTTTTTAAAAGCCCATAATTACATTATATCACTGGCAGGAATAGTCTTGCTAATCCTAACACTACCAGCTTCTCTTTACAAAATACCTTTTTACATCCAAAATCACGCGGCAACTATGGCAAACTAACTGTTGGTTTTGCTGGTGTGAAAACGTGGCATAACTTACCTGCGCACGTGAAATCCTCACCTACATTATCGTCATACCAACGTTCACTGAGAGCTTATATTAATCCCTTGTAAACTGCGTCTCTTCTTTGAACTATTATTTATGTTGCTTATTATGTACATTTCTTATGTTGTGATGTGTTTCCATAGGTTTTATTGCTTTAACACTGTAGAAATTGTGTTATCCGTTCTTAATTCACAGCCGCAGTTGACGCCTTTTTATTTATATATTATTATGTAACTAAGAACAAGAGGTCCCGCTGCAGTTTCTAACTGTGGGACCTTTTTCCGTATAACTTCTACTGCATATATCTACTGCTAATGAATGAAGCAATAAACTTGAAACTTGAAACCCTTGGAGTGTTAGCCAGCCCCACCACTCCAACCTTGGCGGCAAATCTGGAGCATCCTTTCTGCCGCAGGCGTCACGAGTACGTGATCTGTTTTGGGTGAAGGCCGCTGGTCAGTAAGCCCACACATGCTACCTGAAGGCATTATTTGACATTTTGTGGATTGATGTTCTTGAGTTGTATGCAGAGTAGGTTCAGCTATAACTTTTTATACTATAGCTGTTTATATCTTGCAGTTCTTGTGCGTACATGTTGTTGCAATAATAAGTTATGAGGAATCTATAATCATCCAGTGTCATTTGCTGTTCTGCCTTACCTTTTCTAGGGCTTTCATTCCTGCTTTAATGCAGCCATTGTAATGGCCACATTGTGTACGTTAGTGTTTTTAGCTTTAAATTCTTTTTGCTATCATGTTTCTTTTTTCAGAGATGACGGCCGCTTCACTCAAGACCGGCGCAAACCGAGGGGCACATACCCAGTGCTCTAAGTCGGCGTCAAAGAGCGAACAGCGGTGCCTACCGAGTCCTGCATCCACAGTGGCTCATGTCGGTGCGAAAGAGGTTGGTTGAAGAGTGGCACATACGTATACAGATTGCCACATACTCATAAACTCAGGTTGGTGCGATGGTTGGTTTCGAACCCTGTTCCGTCAGCGCAGCAGCCCGATGCGCTAGCCATTTGACTGCGAAATACTCAGTTACCCAGGTAGGCGGGAAAACAGTTAGATAAAAACATACATACTAGATAAAAACAAAGATACAAGCATAAGTAGAAGGTCAACTGGAAGTGCTTGAAGTGCCTTAAGGATGCGAACACATTAAAAGACACGTCCCTGGATCTAACTTTCGCCAGTCCCACAGTTGCATGGCGCTTAACAGTCTCCAGCCAGTCATGGGGAAGTGATCACTTCCCGATATCCTTAAAAAATTGGCATATGCCTCCGCGCTAAAACGAATAGTGACTGACTGGGGCTATTTTCGGACTCTTGTCGAAGGCTTCTTCACGAGAGTATAGTGTCTCCTAGGCATCTGTCAAAAGACGCGTTCACTTGCACAGGGTATAGTGCCACGTGACCATCAAACTCAGCCGATGCACAATCGTTTGGCCAACCTCATCAGAGGAGCATATTATCTATTCAATCTAGGCCAACGGTACTTCGATATCATGAAAGTAAAGAGCCATTTACACTCACTTGAGCACATTCGTCTTCAAGATGGAGCATCTAGAAGGCGAAGCCTGGCAATATACCTGCAAACACCTTGGCTGAGTGCCGTGACTCGAGTCCGAGGCGCATTTTTTGCAGCCTCAGGGGCAAAGGAAAAGATAACCTTCCTCTGACCCAGCTCTTCATGAAGTTCTATCCCACAACAACAGAAGATGAGATCATTACGACCTTCTTACCTTACGTTTCGCTCGCTCTGCCCACATCCGCGAACACTTGTGTGACACCAGAACCTGACTCATAGCGCAATCGCCCTTTTAGGATGGGAGAAATGCTAGCTGCTATCAAGCAAGGACGCCCTCGTTCGGCGCCGGGCCACGACCGAATAACGTGGCCCTAATTCCGCCATCTCACACCAGACGCTCAGGTTGCTTCATTGCGTTGCCTCATTACTTGCTGGCAGTCGACATGTAGAAAGCGTCTGATAACGTTCACCACAGTGTAATTCTAGAAAAGCTTGCTAGCCATCACGAAGAGTTGTACGTAACGCATTACATGTAATTATTCACTTGTAAGTAATTACGTTTCATTGCGATGACAATCAAATGGACAGGCGCATTTCCGCTGTCGTCGTGGCCGTGGGAATCGCCGTGCTGTTCGACTGTGTGTCGGTGTCTTTCTCTTGTCCCGTCTTCAAACTGCGCTCGATAGAAGCACGCGGTCTTCCATTGAGCGCAAGGCCCCAAATCGGGGGGGGAGGGGCGGGGAGGGGAGGGTTATATTCTGACGGCGCCTGCGTATGGCGCGGCCGCACGGGCCCTTTCTTGAAAGCGAGCAGCCATGGGGAGACAGTGCGCCGAGTGCTGATAGCTTCGTGTGCGCTGCATTCTCACAACTTAGTTCGCGTTGAAGGGAGAGTCAGCACGAAGGTAAATTCGTTCGCTGCTGCTGCCGCACCTCCTCAGGCCAGCGTTCTGCCAACGAGTGTCCATGGTCACCAAGTGAGATGGGTTCAGGTTTGCTCGTGCGCGCGTGACACCACGCTTGTTAATTAGGTTATAGTAAGCGAATGTTTACAAGTTTATACGGCTGATAAAACTACTATTCTTTCTTTGTATAGCTGTCCAATAGTTTGCTGTCGGAATCGATGCTCCGCATTTCGGGCGAAACTGTGAATCTTTTTGTAATTTTGTAGTTAAGCGATTACTTTGTTTACTCGGTAACGCTCCCTGTGATTGCTTTTTAGCAGATAGGTGACAGATAATTGCTTTTTAACAGATAGGTGACATCTTTAAAAGACGGCTTGCAGCCGCATTAATGGCAATGGAGTGATAATAGACTATCTCTAGCTCGCTTTTGAACTTTGTTTCAGTGTCCGCGCATGTGGTCATTGATGCGCCGCCCCGATTGACCGATATAAAAACGCCTGCATGAAAGAGGAATCTTATAAACCACACAGTCACAGCAGTCAACAATAAAGCTCTGCCTGTCCTGCTTTTTACAACTGTTTTTGTTGTTCTCGGTCACTCGATTGACTTGATGGCAGAAGCTACCTAACTCATTTCTGGCATTGAGCAGGAACCTCACGCGTTCCCTGCTGACAATTTTTTTTTGCGATTATGCGCAACCTGTTGCACCTATGGGATAACCGCAATTAATCTTTGCCCCAAGACGATTTACGCATCGAAGTTGATCATCGAGTACGGTGTTTTTAAGTTTCAGAATGCATGTGGTATAAATGGGTCGACAATTTTTTAGAGCGCTTAAGGTTTTACATGCTTTCCACTTTCGTCTCCATGGATAATAAGCTTTTTAAACAAAAGAAAGGTGTGTGCATCGGTAAATATATAGCACCTGTTCTTAGCGACATTTTATTGGCCAACTATGACCGCAATCTTAGAACTAAGCTCAGCCAGACGAGCACTGTAACAGTGATGCTATATGTTGATGACTTTTAAATTTTTTTACAATACTAACACTACTAAAAGCTTTTACTGACTTCCCCGAGGCAACTTGGCACACACAGCTGTCGGCGTCTGTGAAGAAAAGGAGACACTCTCAGAGATAACATGTAAACTGACAATTGAAACTGCAAAGTACGAAAAGCGTAATGAAAGGCACAAGGGTGCGGGACAAACGGATGTGCCCAGACGTATACAGGAGACAAAGCTAACGGGACACAGAATGGTGACGGCACCATTGTGCACTGTTCCGAGTGCCGGGATTCTAGAAAGCTGCGGGGCACTGTCGAACTCGAACGTTGGTACAGAGCGAAACCATCCTCTCTCTAGCAGAAAGCACGGCTAGCATGGCGCAGACACAGCTTTGCAGACACTGCTCGGAGAGAGACGGCATAATCCAAAGTCGGAGCTATCCTTCCCGCTCACTTGTCACGATGGTTACGCTTCCGCCACTGTATTTACGCTATGGTTATAGTAGTTGTAGCCCAGTAGACTGTATCGTAACAATCTTCGTCACAACGACTCTCTCCCGCCGATGGATATAACACGACACCAGCCTGATGATATCGTCAATGGGGAGCAGGGCCAGTCACGCCAATCGCGGTGAGTGATGTTTAGTTCTGGTATGAAGTAGCACCCTCACATCGAGGCGAGTAGCTTGTATCATAGCCTCTTTGGATGCTATGCTAGTATTTGCACTCCGCTCCATCCAACACCTATATCCTTACAAATCACACGCAGTTGCTCAGCGTGTAGCAGCGAATGACGTACTCGACGTAGCCAAATACTTGTACTCTGTGGACAGGAAGGCAAAAGATGATTTCGAATGCTTGCTCGAAAGCGGTGGCTACAGCACCCGGTCAGATTCACCGCTGCGCTATACGCCCGGCCTCAAGTCCGGCCGCCAGCAGCCACCGGCACACCGCGCGCCGGCTCGCACGTACCCGCTTTGCAGCGGCATACGGGCGCCGCGAATAGCAGATTGTTTGCCGTTTCTGTATGAAATTAAGCACGAAAACGTTAAAGCGATCTCAACAGAGTGCATTTTGTAAACGTCAGTGGTTCTTGAAGCGCCATCTGCTATACAGCTTCGAAGTGAAGGCTTAGATCGCCGTCACCACCGTGTTGGTAATTGAAAGTCGCGAGTCAAAAGCAGTCAGTGTAATGCGGTTTAATGTTAACAGGTCTGTGTGGATTTGGCGTGCCTATCAAGTGATTATACCCAAACAACTATTCTGTCAAATTTATTGCTATTTGGTATAACAGAAAGTCACTCACTGGCACTATAATGCAGGTCGAAACATCATGGCTATATAAGATAGTTCCAATGCATATGGATGTATGTAGGCAGCCCGATCAGTGATTGCGTATGTGCTGTGCGTTTGTGTGTTGTGGTGGGTCTGTTGTGTGTAGGAAAGTGCTGCTAGATGTTGTGCATAGTGTGTGCGTGAAGGTGCTGTGTCTTGCTCTGTCGTGACCAGGTCGCGACCTTGGCGTAATAAAAGTGGAAAATAAAACAGCGGCTTTTTTTTAGATCGATGGATGTTATAAGCGTCCCTTTGTGAGCGAGGCGGTGGTTCCACCACCAAGCTCTTGTTATTATACTGCCTAATGTCCTTCCTAGGTTAAAAAAAAACAAGAAAAAGAAAGCCGATATGAACTCCCGCAACCAAATTTTCTGACCTCCTATTGCGAACTTTGCTTTTGTACGTCTCCGTTTTTTGTCGTTTCCCCACTTTTCCTCCACCAATCGTCCAATCACCTCTTACTAATGTGTATTGCGGACATGTTTAATTTTCCCCTGCTCTCGCTGAACCCAAGGGCTTCAAGGAGGCCAGTGGTGCGTAAATCGACCGCTGGACAGATGTCTTCAATTCTAATAAAACATGCTCCATCGTTTCCCTAGCTTTACCGCAGCAAGCACATGCTTCTTCTTCCTTTCTATATCTCCCTTTCTAGGTGCGTGTTAAATTCATCGTGATCTCACTTAGAAAAGTAATGAGCTTCCCTTCGAGTTATCATTAACTGTTTCTCTCTTGATTTCGTTTTTTTTCTCTTAAGAAGGTACTCATGGCCGGTTTCTTTTACATTGCCGCCACCCATGTGATTATTTCAGCCTCTCTGACTTTCCGCTTGACTTTCTTTGTTGCTGTGTTGCCCACCCTACAAGCCGCATACTTCCTGGTAAGCTTCCTGGTTCTTTTCCTCCACTGTGAATCAATGCTTTTCCTCTACAGACACCTCAACACTCTCCCAGCCCATTTACATTCTTCCATATGCCTCAGTCGTTCTTCATACTCAATTTTACTGCGAGCTTCCCTCACTTCAAAACTAGTCCAGCCCATATCACCCTGCACAGCTTCATTTCTAGTCTTCCCGTGAGCGCCCAACGCGAGGCGTCCCACTGACCTTTGCTTCCTATCGAGTCCTGATTGTACCCCTGATTTAAAGCAAACAACTGCATTTCCAAAAGTAAGCCCTGGAACCATTACACATTTCCACATGCCCTGGAGCACCTCGTACCTATTGTATCCACATAGTGCTCTGTGCTTCATTATGGCTGCATTTCTATTCCCCTTTACTGTTATTGTTTTTTCCTGTGTTTCCATATATCTATTGCCTTCCTTTATCCATATACCATGGCATTTATTCTCTTACCCGAGGCATTTCCTGGCCCCGTATTGCCACTGTCTGTTCACTGTTTTCATTGAATACCGTAACAGCAGATTTTCGAACACTAAATGTCAAACCTAAATTCTTGCCTTCCTGTCCACAGGTATTAGCCAGACGTTACAAATCACTTTTCTTGTTAGCTACCAGCAAAATGTCGTCCGCATGAAATAAACCTGGAAGCTGCTGCTCTACTACTGTACCCATCTCTTTGTATGAGAGAATAAACCCGATATTACTTCCACCTTGCGCCCTCTCCATCCTCACCATGTACATCATAAACAGCAATGGGTATAAAGAGCACCCCTGCCTCAGTCCCTTGTTGATATCAGCTTTCTCCTCACTCCTCATCCCTTCTCATTCAAAGCAAACAGTATTTTCTAGGTAAATCTCTCTCAAAAGCTGTAGAAAATCGCCACCTAAGCTTCCCCTTCCAGAACATCCCACAAAATGTTGTGGTCTACGTTGTCATACGCTCCTGTAATGTCTAAAAAGGTCATATACAATATCTGCTTCTGCTTCTATATCTGCTATATCTGCTATATCTGCTATCTGCTATATCAGCTTTCTGATCTTTATATTTCAATACACTCAGAAGAACAAATAGGCTATCATCCAAATGCCTACCTATTCTGGAGCCATTCTGAAGTTCTCCCAAAATGCCATTATTTTCTGCCCATTCTTGCAGCTTTAATTTGATTGCTTGCATTGCTAGCCTGTGTATTACCGACGTCAATGGTCTGTACGAGTGAATTCTTTCTCCCCTTTACCTTCATAAATTAAATTCATTCTACTTTGTCGACAACTGTGTGGTATTCACCTATCTTCTAAAGTTTTTCCTGCTGTTTTCACCAGAGTTTCCTTACTGTTTGGTCCTAGTTCATTATTCAGCCTAACGGGAACCTCCTCTAGCCCTGTCGCTGTGCGCTTAGGAATTTTCCCTTCGGCTTTCTTCCAGTTGAAATTTGTCAGCACGAGCTCCTTTTCCACTTGGGTCTCTTCCTTGCTCTTTTTTCCTTCAAATACAACCTCGTCCTTCCCTTGGAAAGATTCGGCTGTTATTTTTCGGATGCAAATTAATGCCGCTTCCCCTTCCACTTTGTTCCCATCTTAGTCTAGAATGTGTTGTTGTATGGTTGTTGACTTCCTGCCTAATAATTTTACGTGGTTCCAAAATATTCTAGGTGCGGCCTTCTTTTTCTGACACATTCTTGACACCCAACGTTCACTTTCAATTTTTATCGTTGCTTGCCCCAGCATTTATACCATATACTTTTTCTCCCGGTATATTTCTCACGTACTGGCTACTTCATCTTGCGGTAACTGCGCCTTTTTTGCCTGCCTGTGCTCTCGAGATGCTTTCTGTCGTTCGGCGATCGCTTCTCGTACCTCCCTGTTCCACGAGCTTTTCGGTTTCTTTCTTCGTTTCCAACGAACATGTTGTTTCTCTTTCCGTATTTCTGTCGTTATTACACTTATAAGCTCACTGTATTCCCACTCTTTACTTGGCCATTTGCCAAGTTATTCCTCGATTCTAGTGACTATATTTGTGATTTGTTCAGCGTTCAAATTTGGACTGACCATTTTGCACTCCTTGCTGTCTTTCCCAAATACATGTCCCATTTTTCAAAATGATGCCTTTATGGTCACCCCCTATGCTGCTACACCCTTCCTCATCAATGACCATTTCTCTCAACTTATCATGAATTCCTTCTGTTATCAGACAGCGATCAATGGTTGATTGCCGGTTTCCCACTTCCCACGTGTTCTGCTCTTCACGCTTAGGCCCTGTGTTTACGATAATTAGGTCATGTTGCTCACAAAGGTCTAGCATTGCCTTCCCGTTATCGGTATAGCAATCCAAAATCTGTATGTGAACATTCATGTCACGTAATAGGATAATTTCAGCGTCATTCCCGAAACCCCTAATGGTGCGTAGTAGTGACGGTGAAGAAGGCAGCAAAACTGTTGTTAATGAATCTAGCGTTTTATTGGGTGAACTTGTGCCCTCAAAAGCAGGCTACACTCAAAGAAGAACGATAGCGGTGAACACACTCAGCGATCGTCGAAAACCTCATCAGCAGGTGAAGTGCGTCGGCTTTTATACATCAGTCGTTAATGTTCCAGAGTAATCGCCGGGACCCGCGTGTCCTTCACAAAGTTCGACACTGTTCGCGTCGCGCATACATGCAATCAGATTACACAAGGTATGGTCACAGACAGCGGATGGAACCATCGATAACATTACAGAAACTTCGGATACATGCTTGGCGCGTCCTGCACTGTGCGATAACATTTGTTAGGCGGTAAAACGTGGTCGCACGCGAAAGATAAACAAGCGTAAGTGTCAATATCAGCACTTATGCATTCTTTTCTGTGCAATTATGGATGGATGGATAGATGGATGGATGTTATGAGCGTCCCCTTTAGAACGGGGTGGTGGGTTGCGCCACCAAGCTCTTGCTAATATACTGCCTAATGTCCTACCTAGGTTAAACAATAAAAACAGAAAAAGAAAACACTATGAAATCTCACAACCAAATTTTCTGATCCCCTATTGCGAACTGTGCTTTTGTACGTCTCCGTTTTTTGTCGTTTCCCTACTTTTCTTCCACCAATCCTCCAATCGCCTCTTACTAATGCCTATTGCGGACCTGTTTGCTTTACCACTGCTCCCGCTGAACCCAAGGGCTTCAAGGAGGCCAGTGGTGCCTAAATCGACCGCCGGGTAGACGTCTTCACATTCTAATAAAACATGCTCCATAGTCTCGCTAGCTTTACCGCAGCAAGCACATGCGTCAGTATGCGTCCTTAGATTTTAGTATTAGCTCGCATGTATGCAAGCATTGCTTGTACTACTTGCACGAACATGTATAGACGAGTAATTTCAACATCCGTTCTTAATTTTATTCTTGCTCAATTACAGCATGAAAGGCTCCTTTTTTTCTCTCCCTCCCGCTTTCCCTATATTACTGACTTGGAAGCGCTGCACATGGCTCTATGGTAGTGTTTCTTTTTCAGATGTTACCCATAATCAAACATGTATAATCTTGCATTTTTGCATTTGCTATATTGCATTTGGAGTGTCTTTGGAACCATATTCTTAATGTACACCAGGGTGTGCAACAATTCTTGTGTGGTCTTCAAAGGTGATATAATAACAATTGTCCCATTCCTGTTGTTCTGCCGGTAACATCATGGTGCAGTTCAAGTTTTCCTGGTTTTCTTGTTTGCTAACCGCAGTGAAAACTTGTGCAGACAGTTAAGAGCATTTCACTGATGTCGTGTATAGCTCATAGTGTATTATGATGCAAACGTTACTACTTTTGAGAGATACTTGATGCTCGCATGCACAGAGAAAATGCTTCCTCCAGTGCTTACATGGATACGTAAAGAGCTTTAATTTCAAAATTTGTTTTTAATATTATCTTTGTTGAGACATAGGCTGAAATACTAGTTTTTGGTCTTGATACCAATTTACATTTATATTGGCTTCGAAGCATGCATGGCCTTATGGCCCTGTCTTCTTTTTTAGGTGTCACCATAGCCAAAACTCTGTATATTTTTTGCATTTGCTACATTGCATTGGGAGCGTCTTTATTGTCTTGCTCTAAAGCTGCACATGATGTGTAAAGTTTTTTTTTCGGTAGTGTCCAAGGTAGTTGCAGGGAACTACTTCGAAGCCCAGGTAGTGTCCAAGGGACACTTGTGTTCAGACCCACTCTGAACACAAGTGTCCAATTCATGCTTTAGTGCCTGCAATCTCATATATTTAACCTTTGCCTTCTTTTCTTGCTTCCTGACTGCAGTACAAACGTTTACATAGACAGTTAACACGGATTTAATGATGACATGCATGTCTCAAACACCGTGTTATGATGCAAGGGATTTCTTGTGATACTATGCAAGTGATACTATTCTTTTGAAGTTTCAAATCTAGTCATGTGCCAGCAAGGCGTGCTGTTTTTGTAGTGTATCCTATGTTGTATTTTCAAATAAAAATATTGCATTCTAAACAACCCTATAATATAGTTGTGGAACTGCCAGCTTATACTCGAAATATTTATACAAGCTAATTGTGCCTTCTCCTCAGGCCTTCATATTGTGTTTTCAACCGTATTGTTGGGAACATTACCGGTTACATATTTGTCCAAATGTTGAGCAATAATCTATCTCACGGGGAGTTTCATTTTGTCAGAAATCTGAAAGAATACTAGCAGTAGCCCTTTGCTCGTTGATATGCAACGATTTAAGTGACTTAAATGGAAGTAACCTTTTGTTACCCCATTCAGCTGAGCGTTATTTTTTTTTGCAGACAATTTTATACGGGCCCCGCTCTTTATATGGTCCGCCGAGCCGGGTGCGGCTTAGCTACAGGAACGCGCCACCTCTGGGGTTTTGTACCAGAAAGGCCAAATCCGCGCATGGTACACCCAGCCAGCTGTCGCCAAACAACATAGGTGCGTCGTTTCTTTCTTTCGCGCTTCTCTTTGCTTGTGTCTCTTCTTTCTTGCGCGCTTCTTTCCGCGGCAGGATTAAGCAGACTAGAGCCGTGCGAGGAGAAATGTGAGCCCTCTTGGAAAACGCCACTCGGCCAGTCCTTTTTGGACACTGTCTCTTCACGCGCTTACGCTTCGAAATAGTTCACCTGTCCACCTCGTGCGGTTTCCACAGCAAAGGGTGTCCCTGTGTCTTTCAGCCTAAGCAAAAAAAAAAAAACTGCGTTTTG
Source organism: Dermacentor albipictus (assembly GCF_038994185.2). Lineage (NCBI taxonomy): Eukaryota > Metazoa > Arthropoda > Arachnida > Ixodida > Ixodidae > Dermacentor > Dermacentor albipictus. Next base: position 177,860,360 of record NC_091822.1, read on the forward strand.
CTGGCAACTTAGAATTTACAGAAGCCGTAACATCTCCTTTTCGACTGCTAGGATATGTAGTGAAAAAAAAATTCTCTCTACTCCTCAAAAAGCACACCAAAAGGGAGCGCGGGAGCACAGATCTTTACTTGCGAATGACATAGTAAGCGACAGACGTATACTCTCTTTGGGTCCCATTGTGTAGCTGTTAAGCAATTAATAAAGGAAATTTTCGCTTTGCCCGTGAACAACGTCAAGCGTTCAGACCCTTTACCCGTGCTGTTGCAGTTTTTCTTCTCTTGCAAATGCATTTATGTTTACCGTGTGGATTGTCCCAAAGGTATCATTCAGCATCCAGAAATTAAAAAAAAGAAAATCAGTCAGCTGAAATTAATTTTTTTTTTCATTTTCGCATGCTAAATGATACCTTAGGAGCAATCCACCGAGTAAACACAAATGCATGTGCAGGAGAGGAAGAAACAGCAACAGTGCGAGCCAATGGTCGGAACACTTGACGTTGGCAAAGCGAAAATTTGCCTAATTTATTGGATAGCACCTGTACAATTGTAACCCAAAAGAATATCAGTCTGTCACTTACAATATACTATTCGAAAGTAAAGAAATTTCTGTGGCTCCCGCGCTCACCTTTGTTGCGCCTTTTTGTGGAGTAGGTGGCATAATTTTGTCTTCATATCCTGGAGGTTGTGGGGTTTCCGGTTCTCGCGGTGGTTGTGTAAAGCCGTTGCGTTGTGTTGCCGGGGGCTCCGTGTCCCTCTCCCCCCCCCCCCCCCGCCTGGACGGGGTGGCAGCGGGTCATAAAACACTGTCACTCTGCTGTCATCCCGCCCATGGGAAGGTCAACAGGCTTTCCCCATTGGCCGACATTTTGGCGGGATTCGGGCCCTGCCTGCGTGCACTCCGGGTAAGCGCGCGCAAGACGGGACCCGGGGAGACCACATCGGGGCGTCGGAAGGTGCGTACGTGTTCCTTTCTGCCAGCGGCGGCCTCCTTTGTCCGCCGCCGGCTGATGGTTACTTCGGCTCGTCGGGGTACCGGCCTCGGCGGGCGTGCGCGCACTCTTCCGTCGTCTCGATGTCCTGAGGCAGCGTCTACCGATCGTGCCCCCGTCTGTTCGTCTGTCATTTCTTTCTATTTCCCTTTTCTCTGCTGTGGGGCGCACGATGGCAGGCGCTGACCGAAGGATAGGCAAATTCTTACTGCTCGGGTTCTTTGTTCTTTGTTCCTCGTTTCTCGGTTCTCTCTCTGTCGCGGTGCGCCATTCTAGCGGCCACCGGTGACCATTCGGCCATGTTTTGTCTAATCATATTCATGTTCGGACGTGACGGTAAAACGTGTGTTTGTATTGAGTCCCAGGTTAATAAATGTTCTTTGTTGTTTCTTGAGAGCTTTGCCTAGGGTCTCCCTTGCTGCGCGCGTGGTCTCGCCTTCCCCTAAGCTGTGGGGTCGGCGGGGCGCATACGCGCGCAGCTGCGCGTCGGCACACGGAGCGGGCCGGAGCAGGCGCGGGCGCGCGGTGTCCTGCACGTATGGCGGCTGCGGACTGCTCGAACCCGCGGTGGTCGTCGTCCGGCGCGCGCGGAATCGGAGCGGGCGCGCCGTGAGCGTCGCGGACGAGAAGACCACAAGGTCGAACGGGAGATGTTGCGGTACGCGCAAGATCTAAAACGCATGGCATGGCATGGCAAGAACTTTATTATGTTTCTTTTTTTTCTTAGGCTAAGAGCGACACAGCGACACACTTTGCCCTGGAAAGCGCACGAGGTGGACACGTGAACTATTTCAAAGCCCAAGCGCGTGTAAAGGCAGCCTCTACAAAGGACTGACCGAGGGGCGTCCACCGCGAGGGCGCACATTTCTCCGCGCGTGGTTGTAAGCTGCCTGATACGGCCGCAGAAAGAAGCCCGAACGAAAGAAGAGCGGCGTCCCCGTTCCTAGTAGACACCGGCTATACGGAGTATGCGCAGCGCGGTGGCCATCTGGGACCTCCAGCAAGCCGCTTTATGCAAACATTTTAATGGTTCAACCGGTATACTGTAGCAAGTAACGTCTATATTTAGGCAAAGGCACTCAATACTGTATGCCTATACTAGAGGTTAAAGTGCTGTAAGCTCTAGTTTAGGTGCACGCCTACTTACCTCTAATAGAGGTTAAACTTGTAATGGTTAATGTTTAAGTTATGCATTAAAGGTGCACAAATCTCTGGGAATATACCCCTTTAATAAACGTTACTGAGCTAAGAGTGCATAGCGACAAAGACGCCACCACCACTGTAGTGGTGGTGGCGTCTCTGTCTTCCACCACCTCTGCCTTCCACCACTGTAGTGGCGGAAGGGAGTTTTTTTGCTGCTTAAGGAAAATAAGTATACAAGAAAAATGTTGCAGTTCGGGTATGTAGACAAGGAACCTGAAGTGGGTTGCTGCTCCACTCAGGTATGCAAGTTGTAACAAGAATACAAAGCCAAAGGTGGGTCAGCAAACGCAGGGAATGATAAGCCACACTTTGTTTTTAGACAGGAATATGCTATCGGCTGTACAAATAACATTGAATAAACTTTGAAACTTCCTGCTGCTCTGGCTATGAAAATCTGATTGCTGAAGGGGGTACGAGTGCGTGTCAAAATGACGTGGGTGTGCGAGCTTGCATTGTGTGTGTGTGTGTCTGTGTGTGTCTGTGTGTGTGTGTTTGTGTGTGCATTCTGCACTCGCATATATGCGCAAACGCCCACAACACACACACGCGTGCACGCACGCACAGGCACACCCATGAACACTCAAGACACAGATAGGAAAAAAAAAAGCATCGATTCCGATAGCAAATTAGTGGACAAAGTAAGCTATACAAAGTAAGAATAGTAGTTTTATCGGCCGTATAATCATCGGCATGCGAAATAAATTAACACGCATGGTGTCCCGCGCGGGCAACAGCAAACATGAACACATCCCACTCATGTCCGCGTAAACTTAATGTCAAAACGCTAGAGTGAGGAAACGCGGCAAGAGCAGCGAACGAATTAACCTTCGTGCTGTGTCTCGTATCAGCGCGAACTAAGCCCCGAAAAGGCGAGCCGTCCAAGAACTCGGGATCAACTGCCGCAGTTCGTAATTGGAGAAGACATGGCAAAGTATCTCGTCAAGTTCGAGCACGTTTGTGAACGAAGCGACATCGAGAGGTCTCTTTGGGCACAGAACCTGTTAGCTATGCTTCCTTGGGAGGCATCTGACGTGATAACGTGCCTGTCAAAGGAGGCGTTTGGGAGGTACGATGATGTCAAAGAGGCTCTATTGAGGAAGTATAGATTGTCACCCGAGGCTTTCCGGCAAAGGTTCAGGTTCGTAAAAAAAGGCAGTGAGTCGCACATCGACTTCGCATTCCGCCTTAAGGCTGATTTGATTGAATGGCTTAAGGGCGAAGAAGTATATGACGATCGAGATAAAGTGGTGGAGTGCGTAGCATTGGAGCAATTCTACCGCTGCATCGAAGATGACGTCAGGCTCTGGCTGCAGGATAAGCTTCAAGAAGTAAAGCTGAAGAAGGCAGCAGAGCTAGCTGAGGAGTACTATATCCGCCGAAGCTTGCATAATAGGGCTGTGCGAGTGGAAAAAGTGGAGAGGAAGGACGCTTTTACAAAGCCCGATGAAAGGAAACCGTTCGCGTACCGCAGTTTTCGGAAGGACTCATCTCCTCCTAAAGAGACTGTGAGGAAAGAGTTATATGAATCGCAAAAATCAAACGATGATGCCAAGCAGCGAGCGGATGCCGCACGTGCATTTGAGACGTGGAAGCCGCTAATCTGCTACAACTGCAATGGGAAGGGCACATTGCGGCAAACTGTAAACAGAAGGTTGCTTTTGCAACGATTCGAGAAACAGAAAAGAACATGCGGTTGTTGGAACCCTATATGCAGGAGATAAGCGTTAACGGGAAAAAATGCCGAGCACTCCGGGACTCAGCAGCCACTATGGACGTGGTCCACTCTTCACTAGTTTCTCCAAACGACTTCACAGGAGAATGCGTGGGGATAAGGCAGGTTGTTGAGGAGCAGTGTGCTTGCTTACCGATCGCTACGGTGATCATTGAAGGCACTTTTGGTAAGCTTAATACCAAAGCGGCCGTGTCTGCAGCCCTGCCAGAGCATTTTCCTTATCTTTTCTCTAACAGCTCGGATCAGCTCCTAAAAGAACAAGGAAAATCGTTATTTGCCAGCTTGGCATGCATGGCCCTCACGCGATCGCAAGCGCGGAAACTTGCGCAGAAACTTGATACTGCCCCAGAGAGTGAGATAAAAACAGCGGCCGAGCAGCGTAACCCGAGCAGTCAGTCGACCGGGCTGGAGAACTCACGCAGTAGTGCAGTCGGGCCGTCTGCTGCGGAAGAGGGTTGCATCGTCCCGACCGGCGGAGAAACCTAACCGGCACCGTTGGGCGAAGTGAGCTCGACGTTGACCCCAGTCTCTGACAGCTGGAATGAGCTACTGAACGTTGACCGAGCGACGTTCATTCGAGAACAGCAAAGGGATATCTTGAAAAAGGACTTGCTTGATAATGTGAAACTGGGAGCAGCGAGAAAGAATGTTTCATTCCATGAGAAATCTGGCTTGTGGTAGCGCAGTTATACGGATGTACAGGGTCGCAAGTATGAGCAGCTTTTAATCCCTTTAAAGTATCGCCGTCAACTACTGCACCTCGCGCACGAGAACGCGTGGGCAGGGCATCTCGGCTTGAAGAAAACGAAAACTCGACTTGCCCAAGAGTACTACTGGCCTCGTTGTTGGATGGACATTGAAGAGTTTGTGCGCTCTTGCGATACATGTCAAAGGGTTGGCAAGAGTACTGACAAATGGAAGGCACCAATGAAGTTGGTACCAGTCATAACTGAGCCTTTCCGTCGGCTGGTAATCGACAAAGTAGGGCCACTGCCCGAGTCCGAGAACGGATGCCGATACATTTTAACTGCCCTGTGTGTCGCGACGAAGTTTCCGGAAGCGGTGCCACTCAGAGAGCTCAATTCTCCTCAGGTCGTTGACGCGCTCCTTTCTATATTCGCTCGAGTCGGATTTCCTTCGGAAATTCAATGTGATAATGGTAGCGTCTTCACTAGCTGCCTAACCTCTACTTTCCTGGAAAGGTGTGGAATCAAAGTGTTCCACAGTTCGATCAATCACCCGCAATCCAATCCAGTAGAGCGAATGCATTCAGTGTTGAAACGAATATTGAGGGCTCTTTGCTTTGAGGCGAAACGTGATTGGGAAGCATGCGTTCCAGCCGCAATGTTCGCTTTGAGATCCGCTCCCCACGAGAGTACGGGCTTCAGCCCAGCGGAGCTTGTATACGGTCGGAGTGTAAGAACCCCGCTGCGCATGCTACGAGAGGCGGGGGAAGGCTACGATGAGGACCCAAATGTAGTTGCGTACGTTTTTAACTTGCTTCAGAGGCTCGGAAGAACTAAAGACCTTGTCGAGAGCCACCTTAAGGCTGCACAGGCATTGTCAAAGGTGTACTACGACCAGTCAGCAAGGAAGCGTACTTTTGAAGCGGGTAGCCAAGTGATGTTACTGCGGCCTTCTAAATAAACTCGAGGTTCATTGGGAAGGGCCAGCGAAGGTTGTATCGAAGCTTTCTGATACAAGCTACGAAGTGAAACTAGGCAAACGACTGAACAAGATTTACCACAGCAATTTGATGAAACCATACATTCAGCGTCACGCAGTGGTGAACGTAGTTTTGAATGTTCAGGATGAGGAAGGTACGGAAATCCTGACCACTGCGGACATTAAGGAAGGTGGTCCGAGTTTCCTGCTGGAACAAGTAAAGTTAGAACCTCGTCTAGGCGAAGCCCAAAAGGAGGACTTGAAAATAATTGTTTCTGAGTTTGAAGAGGTCTTTTCCGATCGGCCCGGAAAGACGACGCTAATTGAGCACGACATTGAACTAACGTGCGAAGAGCCGATACGTAGTAAGCCGTATCGTTGTTCTCCCGTACAGAAACGGATTATAGCGGATGAGATTCAGCGCATGTGTGACCTAGGAGTCATTGTGCCGAGTGAGAGCGACTACACCTCGCCTCTAATACTAGTCCAACGGTACCGGGAAAGGATCCGAGGCCAAGCATTGGTTATCGACGCCTCAATGCAATAACCCGAGATCAGACCTATCCCATACCGAACATCGAGGAAAGGGACGAGACGGTGTCGAAGTCGAATTATATATCCACACTAGACCTTGTGCGAGGCTACTGGCAAGTCACCCTCACAGAGCGGGCCAGTCGCTACGCTGCGTTCGTTTCCCCGAGCGGAACGTTCCGCCCCGTCATGTTGAGTTATGGACTCAAAAACGCACCGTATTGTTTCGCCAGTCTAATGGATCAAGCGCTTCGTGGCTTGTCTGAGTACGCACTCCCTTACCTCGACGATGTCGCCATCTTTTCAAACACTTGGGTCGAACATCTGGCGCACTTACGAGTGGTGCTGAGCAGGCTGAAAGAAGCAGGTCTTACGGTAAAACCTGTGAAGTGTCACCTTGGTTGCGCCGAAGTGACTTATCTGGGGCATGTGGTGGGGCGCGGCCGAAGAAGAGGAGATGGGCTCGAATCCCAGAATAAGCGGGCCTGCAAGTCACACCTAAAGCCGAAAGTATATTCAGAGGAAATACAGTATGCTGCTGCCGACAAGAAAAAGAGGTGAGTAACGCGCAGTGTTCTTGAGCGAGGCTGTAGACCGATAAGGCCCCCAGAGACAGGACCACGCTCCAATCCCGGTGTTCAGCGGAAAGGTACATCGACAGCATGTCAGCTAGCGTGTAATTGATGCTTCGTCAGGGTCGTTGCGTGTTTGCGTTGTGTCTAGCAGGAGCGAGTAGTGTAAGAGACGACACTGGAGAGAAGGTGGTGAGCGAAGTCCGCGAAAAGTAATTGAGGATAGCCATTGAACGTCGAAGCCGATTGAAGAAAGCCTGCGACTTCAGTTGCTCAGGTCGCCAACAAACCACCGGGATTCAACAAACCACCGGGATTCGAGCCCATGTATTCGCAGCATCCTCCATTTGGGAGCTGGGCGCGCTAACCATTATGCTCCTACCTTCATCCACAATTTTCTGTTTATCTGCCTTCCCGCTTCTTGTTTTCGTCGCAAACGCAGACAGAATGGTCACAGAAACGAAAACGAAAGTAAAGATTGCTTGAGCCGCCAGCTGAAACATGACCTTCACTTTGGCAGGTTACTCTCGTTGGAGCGCATGTGCTTGCGGCTAAGTGCAGATCACACGTCGCTTTAGCTTTATTGTAAATTTGCTTTCACCGACTCTTTTCGGATAAAACTGAAACGTCGGACAAAAATGAGACCTACCGTTGTATTTTTTTTCTAAGTTTAAGCCAATAACACTCATTCACACAAACAGTGATTTTTTTTAAGAAATGGCATAAGGATGATATATTTCGAGGCCATGTCGCTGCCAATACGGGCCAGCACCACGTATCGACGATAGGGTACCACACTGCCGATGCATGCGGCAGGTTACTGAATGATGAAAACAAGAAACACGAGAGTTTTCCAGTTCACGCAACTTATTAGACACAGAACACCAGGCGCCCACCACCATGACATCTTTCTCACAAAAGCGACACACAACGGCGGACTGATATACTTCTTAAAGGGGTTTAATTTTATTTTGTCCTCGTAGATCCACAAGCACCGGGAGCACCGCGCCGTATACCGTGGCCACGTACTCTAGCCGCCCTCCTTTTCCTCTAACAATATGGCCGCCGGCGGCTTAACGCACTCCCGTAGGCGGCGAATTGGACTGTAACTCCGGAAGTTTAAATATATAACCTCTTGGCATAGAAACGACACCATGATTGCGAATATATTATTGGCTTAGATATCGTTGGCACGAAGCCCAAATCGGCACCCTGTCTTCTAACGCGTTCTTATGTTTGCGTTCGCGTCTTTGTCTTGAAGGGACGCGCACCGCAACATGCTGCAATGGTGCTTCTGTTGAGCGTATGTAAGGAGAGAAACGTTGTTCTAAAATGTCTGTTCTCTAACTTGTGCAGCCAACTCATGTTTATAGTATTCCCGCAGTAGCAAGAGTCCCGAGTATAGCAAGCGTAACCGCAGGCGTCAAGTTATTGTCGTAACTTGAAGCGACGGCGTAGTTGTAATCAATAGACCCTGCCAGTAAGGAATGAGCGGTGAGGCATGGCTGATGGATAAGTAATTGCCAAGATTTGTTTTCAGTAAACGTTTGTTACCGAGAACGGCGGGTGCTTCTACTACCGCAAATGATGGATGCTGGGCGGTGACTCCAATCATTAACTCACCACATCACACATCTACACTGGAATTCAACCGGTTTCAGCAACTCTCGCTTATATTCTCTAGACCCTAAACTGCAACTTCGCCTGCTAGCTAGCCGGGCTCAAGCTTTTCCTCTCTGCCTCGCTTCCTTCCCAATGTGCCGAGACGTCCTTTCACTGATGCTTGTTGCTCCTTTTCCTCAATAAATGACATATATATATATATATATAACATATATAAAGCACATATATTTAGATAACATCACCCGAGCTAAAGCTTCCCTTTAAGGGCTACTTTCCCCACTATCGTGTCCGTGTGTAGAACAAAGATTGTACAATGCCGGACTGACCCGCGGCGGCGGTGAAGCAGGCGTTAAGCGCTCCCCATACGTGGGCCGATCCCGAAGATAGTGAAATACCGACACGACACGGCCTACGGCGGCGGTGAAGCAGGCGTTAAGCGCTCCCCATACGTGGGCCGATCCCAAAGATAGCGCAATACCGACCCGACTCGCGGCGGCGGTGAAGCAGGCGTTAAGCGCTCTCCATACGCGGGCCGATCCGGAAGATAGTGAAATACCGACACGACACGACCCGCGGCGGCGGTGAAGCAGGCGTTAAGCGCTCTCCATACGCGGGCCGATCCGGAAGATAGTGAAATACCGACACGACACGACCCGCGGCGGCGGTGAAGCAGGCGTTAAGCGCTCCCCACACGTGGGCCGATCCGGAAGATAGTGAAATACCGACACGACACGACCTGCGGCGGCGGTAAAGCAGGCGTTAAGCGCTCCCCATACGTGGGTCGATCCCAAAGATAGGGCAATACCGACACGACAAGACCCATGGCGGCGGTGAAGCAGGCGTTAAGCGCTCCCCATACGTGGGTCGATCCCAAAGATAGGGCAATACCGACACGACACGACCCGTGGTGGCGGTGAAGCAGGCGTTAAGCGCTCTCCATACGCGGGCCGATCCGGAAGATAGTGAAATACCGACACGACACGACTCGCGGCGGCGGTGAAGCAGGCGTTAAGCGCTCTCCATACGTGGGCCGATCCGGAAGATAGTGAAATACCGACACGACACGACCTGCGGCGGCGGTAAAGCAGGCGTTAAGCGCTCCCCATACGTGGGTCGATCCCAAAGATAGGGCAATACCGACACGACACGACCCGTGGCGGTGGTGAAGAGGTGCTAAGTGCTCCCCATATGTGGGTCGATCCCAAAGATAGGGCAATACCGACACGACACAACCCGCCGTGGCGGTGAACCAGGCGTTAAGTGCTCCCCATACGTGGGACGATCCGGAAGATAGTGAAATACCGACACGGCACGACCTGCGGCGGCGGTAAAGCAGGCGTTAAGCGCTCCCCATACGTGGGTCGATCCCAAAGATAGGACAATACCGACACGACAAGACCCGCGGCGGTGGTGAAGCAGGCGTTAAGCGCTCCCCATACGTCGGTTGATACGGAAAATAGTGAAATACCGACACGACACGACTCGTGGCGGCGGTGAAGCAGGCGTTAAGCGCTCCCCATACGTGGGTCGATCCCAAAGATAGGACAATACCGACACGACAAGACCCATGGCGGCGGTGAAGCAGGCGTTAAGCGCTCCCCATACGTGGGTTGATCCCAAAGATAGGGCAATACCGACACGACACGACCCGCGGCGGCGGTGAAGAAGGCGTTAAGCGCTCTCCATATGCGGGCCGATCCGGAAGATAGTGAAATACCGACACGACACGACCCGCGGCGGCGGTGAAGCAGGCGTTAAGCGCTCCCCATACGTGGGCCGATCCGGAAGATAGTGAAATACCGACACGACACGACCTGCGGCGGCGGTAAAGCAGGCGTTAAGCGCTCCCCATACGTGGGTCGATCCCAAAGATAGGGCAATACCGACACGACACGACCCGCGGCGGCGGTGAAGAGGTGCTAAGTGCTCCCCATATGTGGGTCGATCCCAAAGATAGGGCAATACCGACACGACACAACCCGCGGTGGCGGTGAACCAGGCGTTAAGTGCTCCCCATACGTGGGACGATCCGGAAGATAGTGAAATACCGACACGGCACGACCTGCGGCGGCGGTAAAGCAGGCGTTAAGCGCTCCCCATACGTGGGTCGATCCCAAAGATAGGGCAATACCGACACGACACGACCCGTGGTGGCGGTGAAGCAGGCGTTAAGCGCTCTCCATACGCGGGCCGATCCGGAAGATAGTGAAATACCGACACGACACGACTCGCGGCGGCGGTGAAGCAGGCGTTAAGCGCTCTCCATACGTGGGCCGATCCGGAAGATAGTGAAATACCGACACGACACGACCCGCGGCGGCAGTGAAGCAGGCGTTAAGCGCTCTCCATACGCGGGCCCATCCGGCAGATAGTGAAATACCGACACGACACGACCCGCGGCGGCGGTGAAACAGGCGTTAAGCGCTCTCCATACGCGGGCCGATCCGGAAGATAGTGAAATACCGACACGACACGACCCGTGGTGGCGGTGAAGCAGGCGTTAAGCGCTCTCCATACGCGGGCCAATCCGGAAGATAGTGAAATACCGACACGACACGACTCGCGGCGGCGGTGAAGCAGGCGTTAAGCGCTCTCCATACGCGGGCCGATCCGGAATATAGTGAAATACCGACACGACACGACCCGCGGCGGCAGTGAAGCAGGCGTTAAGCGCTCTCCATACGTGGGCCCATCCGGCAGATAGTGAAATACCGACACGACACGACCCGCGGCGGCGGTGAAGCAGGCGTTAAGCGCTCTCCATACGCGGGCCGATCCGGAAGATAGTGAAATACCGACACGACACGACCTGCGGCGGCGGTAAAGCAGGCGTTAAGCGCTCCCCATACGTGGGCCGATCCGGAAGATAGTGAAATACCGACACGACACGACCTGCGGTGGCGGTAAAGCAGGCGTTAAGCGCTCCCCATACGCGGGCCGATCCGGCAGATAGTGAAATACCGACACGACACGACCCGCGGCGGCGGTGAAGCAGGCGTTAAGCGCTCTCCATACGCGGGCCCATCCGGCAGATAGTGAAATACCGACACGACACGACCCGCGGTGGCGGTGAAGCAGGTGCTATGTGCTCCCCATATGTGGGTCGATCCCAAAGATAGGGCAATACCGACACGACACGACCCGCGACGGCGGTGATACAGGCGTTAAGCGCTCCCCATACGTCGGTCTATCCGGAAAATAGTGAAATATTGACACGACACAACCCGTGGCGGCGGTGAAGCAGGTGTTAAGCGCTCCCCATACGTGGGTTGATCCGGAAGATAGTGAAATACCGACACGACACGACCTGCGGCGGCGGGTAAAGCAGGGGTTAAGCGCTCCCCATATGAGGGCCGATCCGAAAGATAGTGAAATACCGACACCGCACGACCCACGGCGGGGGTGAAGCAGGCGTTAAGCGCTCCCCATACGTGGGCCGATCCGGAAGATAGTGAAATACCGACACGACACAACCCGCGGTGGCGGTGAACCAGGCGTTAAGTGCTCCCCATACGTGGGACGATCCGGAAGATAGTGAAATACCGACACGGCACGACCTGCGGCGGCGGTAAAGCAGGCGTTAAGCGCTCCCCATACGTGGGTCGATCCCAAAGATAGGACAATACCGACACGACAAGACCCGCGGCGGCGGTGAAGCAGGCGTTAAGCGCTCCCCATACGTCGGTCGATACGGAAAATAGTGAAATACCGACACGACACGACTCGTGGCGGCGGTGAAGCAGGCGTTAAGCGCTCCCCATACGTGGGTCGATCCCAAAGATAGGACAATACCGACACGACAAGACCCATGGCGGCGGTGAAGCAGGCGTTAAGCGCTCCCCATACGTGGGTCGATCCCAAAGATAGGGCAATACCGACACGACACGACCCGTGGTGGCGGTGAAGCAGGCGTTAAGCGCTCGCCATACGTCGGTCGATACGGAAAATAGTGAAATACCGACACGACACGACCCGCGGCGGCGGTGAAGCAGGCGTCAAGCGCTCTCCATACGTGGGCTGTTGCGTGTGCCGAGGTATGCGTGGCCGGCAGGAGGTCAGGACCCCACTTCACGCAGAGTCAGAGTCGAGGAGAGCTTTCTCGGCGAAGAATTCTTTATACAGTATGTACAAGTTGGCGTGGATATCAGGAGAGACCAACCGAGCAGCTCCAAGCTGCTTAAATAACACTTCCCGTCCCCAGATTCCCCAGATAGTCCCTAAGGACGAACAAGTTCGAGAGAGAGAGGGTCCGGGCAGCCTCGGTGGTCCCAACGCCGCTTTCAGTGGCCGGCGCCTCCGGGCACCGCGCTGCGCCGTCAGGCTAATCTGGCGGTCGGTCGGTACGGGGCGCCGGGCAAGTTCAGTGGCCCGGCATACGACAAAGGGAACGAACGATCTGCAAGGCAAGGTGTCGAAACATAGTCCTTGGGTGGTCGGTAAAAGGGTTGCCCCTTGGCGCCGCCGAAGGAAGGGGTGGGGTGCATTGCTGTCCGCACGAGGAGGGGCCGAATAGCAGTCGGTAAGCCGACGGCCGCTTCCGTCGTTGACGCCGTGCAGCTGCGAGGACACCCACGCCGTGGGGACACCCACCATGGGGGGATTAACGCCGCCTCCACGGTCGACACACCACAGCACTGGCCTCCCGTCAGGCAAATCCTAAGGCACAAACATAACAGGGCCGATCCCAAAGATAGGGCAATACCGACCCGACCCGCGGCAGCGATGAAGCAGGCGTTAAGCACTCCCCATACGTGGCCCGATACCGAACATAGTGCAATGGCGGGCCGACTCGCGGCGGAGGTGCAGTTCGCCATTAAGGGGCCCACATACACAGCCTTGCTCGTCATCCTTCTTCACAGAGTGGAAGGGCACTGAGATCTTTTTCTTATCCGCGTTTGTCCAGCATGCGTCTTCGATGAAAACAAGAAGCAAGTATGCATGGAAAATCTAAGGTGGCGGCGGCAGGTGGTAGCGCAGATGTTCGCATGGCCAGCCCCTGCACGTAGTTATGTCTGCATTGACATGGGTTCGTGGTAGTGATAGCGACCAAAGCTCTCCTTTTTCTGCGCACTCTAGCGATTGTGAAACTAAAGATATGGTTAGCATGCCCAGCCATTGAATGCAAATTGCAGCAGCTACGAGTGGTGGAATCCCGCTGGCGCTGATTGTGAAGAAAGCTTCCTTTCTCTGTCCACTCTCGCGATGCTGAAGCTAAAAGTGAGGAGGAGGCCTGATGGACACAACGTTGACCGTCACCATAATATAATGGATGGATGACCTGCGGAAAGGGCAAGGCACACCAAGCTTATAGCACTTCACTTGTCCTAATCAGAAGAATAAGAATGGGCTGGGGTGCGTTTGGCCGGCATTCTCAGATCATGAACAGCAGGTAGCCATTATCCCTCAAGAGAAAAGTGTATAATAGCTGTGTCTTACCAGTACTCACCTACGGGGCAGAAACCTGGAGGCTTACGAAAAGGGTTCTACTCAAATTGAGGACGAGGCAACGAGCTATGGAAAGAAGAATGATAGGTGTAACGTTAAGGGATAAGAAAAGAGCAGATTGGGTGAGGGAACAAACGCGAGTTAATGACATCTTAGTTGAAATCAAGAAAAAGAAATGGGCATGGGCAGGACGTGTAATGAGGAGGGGAGATAACCGATGGTCATTAAGGGTTACGGACTGGATTCCAAGGGAAGGGAAGCGTAGCAGGGGGCGGCAGAAAGGTGGGCGGATGAGATTAAGAAGTTTGCAGGGACGGCATGGCCACAATTAGTACATGACCGGGGTTGTTGGAGAAATATGGGAGAGGCCTTTGCCCTGCAGTGGGCGTAACCAGGCTGATGATGATGATGTCTTACAGTAAAGCGCTATAATGGCTAGTATGCCTTCATGGGTATGGTCGACCGAACTGCTTCTCACTGCTAATACTGGACTGATACTAAGAAAATGCTCCGTTCGCAGACACCTCGCTACAATGAAATTAGCAAAACAATATCAGTTTATACAAGTGCGTGTGCCAATTATCTGGTGTCCTTCTTGTGTATGGGGAGGGCATAAAGGTCCTGGCAACAAAACAGTAGTATCGACGTTTTTCCTGCACTTGCACACAAACGAAATTTGTTCAAGTGATCGGACAGCGATCTACCAGCCGAGAAGACCAACCCGCAATTTGAAAAAAAGAAATCGCTGCTTTCAGATCTTCCAATGTACATTGCGCTTAGCGACCAACTGTAATATTTTTATTTCTGGGCTCTTATGAAGAGGAAAACTCCACATTACTGCAATACCAACAAAAGTACACAAAATAGACTGGCTTTAAGCTGTGACCACGCACCGCACTTTTGTACATTTAGCCCATGTAGTATTGGGCAAAATGATTACGTTTTTGGTCAAAGCAGTTTGACAGGCGGGAAGAAATCGTTGTCATGCCTGGTCGAAACAATACCATCTGAAATCTTATTTACTTATATATTTATATTTTTTTGAAAAATCACTATAACCTTTTATACATTTGCTTCGCATGAGTTATGTACTAGCTTGCCTCGTCATTCTCAAAAATGTATTCTCTTTGCGGGAGAAGGCTTTCGTGAAAAACGACGCAACATAACAGTAAAACATGCAGCAAGGTTCCTATCCAGATGATTGGCGAAATTGTGCACTGAGAGCGTGTCGACTAGCGTGCGATTGAAAGTTGAATTATGATCGTTGTAAGCTTGTGCTGCGTCTAGCAAGAGCGAGTAGTGTTAGCGATGACATTGGTGTGAAAATAGTTAGCTCGGTCTGCGATAAGTTCTTGTGGATCGCCACGTTGAACGTCGTCACGATGAGAGCACTCCTGTGACATTATTAACCCAGTTGGCAGGGAAGGCTCGAGTGGTAGCTCCACTTGAGGGGTATTGGCTAACAATAAATATTAGCAGGCCCCCAAATTTCAGTTAGCCCACCCCCAAACATTCATTAGGCATTAGGCCCACCCTCAAATTTCAAGTTGGCACACCCTCAAACTTAAGTTAGCCCACCCCCAAATTTATTGTCGGCCACGCCCGATTTTCATTTCGCCCTTAAACTTCAAGTTGGCCCAATCCCAAATTTCAATTGGCCCACGCCTAATTTTGAAGTTGGTCCCCCATGAATTTCAATAAATCACCCCCAAATTTTGAGTCGACGCCCCCCACAATTTAGGTTGGCTGACCCCCATATTGCCCCCAAATTCAGATTGGCCGACCCCAAGATTGCCCCCACATTTAGGTAGGACCAACCCCATATCACCCCCAAATACAGATTGGTCCGCCTCCACAAACCACCAAATTTAGATTGGCCCACTCTAATGCCACCTGCAAATATAGGTTGGCCCACCCCCATATCAGCCCCAAACTTAGCCTGGCCCACCCGTCTATCACCTCAAATTTAGGATGGCCCACCGCAAGTCACTCCCAAATTTAGGTTAGCCCACCCCCATATCACCCCGATGCAGCCTGGCCCCGCCCCATATCACCCCCGTAGTTAGGGTGGCCCACCCCCCATATCACCCCCAAATTTAGATTCTTCCACCCCCATATCATCCCCAAATCCAGGCTGGCCCACCTTCTATGTTCCGCCAAACATAGGCTTACCCACCCCTATATCACCTCAAATTTAGGTTGGGCCACCCCCATATCAGCCTCAAATTCAGCTTGGGTCACTACTATTTCACCCCAAATTTAGGTTGCACCACTCCATATCACTACCAAATTCAGCTTGGTCCATCCCTGTATCACGCCCAAATTTTTGCTGATGCCACTTCCAATTTCAAGTTGGCCACCCCAGCCTTTTTATGAAGATCTATGTATTTATATGGAAATGCGTCCGTTTTTTGGCGTTACAGACACGATTTTGCTACCAAATTGTTGGGGTACTCCCCAGAGAATGCTGCACATTAAAAGCACATGCACCGAACGAAGGACGCCATATGTTGATCCTAAATGCTGACGGCTAGGGAAGCTAGTTTCTCTGTAGAGAGACCGGGGCAGACGCAGGGCGGGACATTTATTCAAATGGTTTTTTACGGCCACACCTACGGATTCATACCACTTGGCTGCAGGGAGCACATTGACAGTAGCTATTAATCCAGACGCAGCACATCTTCTCCTAGTTGGTGCATTTCTTATTTGGATGAATCTTTAGAAATAATTAACGTTCGGGTAGCGACTCAACTTAGCAGACCCGTTGTTTCACATGAATGTTGCATAGGAATGGCACTGGCCACCGGGTGGCATTGTGACCCAGGTGGACCTGATTCGCTCGGAGTGTGCCATTAAGGACAGCCGAAAGTCGTAAAAAACGGACCTTTGTGCTACAAAGCACAAAGTTCTTTTTTTGCATAACATAAAGCGATGCGCAAGCTTCTAGTTATGATGTCCGATGAATAAAATCATTATAAAAGCGATGACTTAACAAATGAATACGACACTACTACGTTTTAGGAAGAAAACATAGAAAAACAATATTTCAAGAGCACCACTGGAAAACCATAACCGAAAGCAAATCTTGAGTTTTGTGTTTCTGCCATCTGGTAGGAGTCTATAAAACTAAGTGATATGCGGCTTCAAAAAAACTGCGCTGCTGAAAAAGAAGAACCGAAAGCAAATCTTGGGTGTTGTTTTTCTTCCATTTTGTGAGAGACTACAAAACGAAGTCCTATGCGGCTTAAAAAAGGAGTGCGAAGCGCGCACCGAACCGCGGCCACCGTCACGCGGGACCATACGTGTGCGTGGTTCTACACCTTCGCCACGACTACCGCGGCTTCGCCAAGCGGTACGCTCATGTTTTTATAGATACACATGAATTTTCACGATAGTGTTCCAAAAATCGCTTTTGGGAACAGTGTTACGCCATGTGTGGAGAGTTGAGATTCCTACGGGCCACAGCGTGGTCACTGCATTTGGCTCGGCTGGACTGTCTTCTAGAACACGTCTGTCACCTCCCCTTTTCAATAATCGACCTGCAGCTTTTGTTATTCACGAACAACCCGCTCGTTCCATAGAACACGCACTAGCTTCGTGCCGGGCCAGCTTGGAGAGCTAGTTGGTACGTGTCCAGAAAAGCTGGATATGTTCACGTGTGCAGGAATCTAAACACATAAGGGTATTTGCATTTGGCCCCATCATAGAGCCACAGAATTGACTCATTCCATACTTAATTTATAGTCCTTAGCTCGACAATAGCTCCCAGCTTAGTTCCATACGTTGCGTGACAACTAAATCAGATGGCCACTGCAGCTGCGAAACTGCACCCAGTAGATCACATAGGTCCAAGAACGACGCAGCTTAGTTTCAAGGTGCGCGTCGCATCAACCATTCCTTCCCTCTCTACTCTGCGATTCTCTGCATTCGACAAGGAATGAACATGATCCTCGGCTGTCTTTTCTCGGAACGCCGTAATACATTTTCAGATCTTCACATGTCCTCCTTTTGTTGAAGCAAACACTAAAGCCCGAATGAAAATAAAGCTGGAAGACAATTCAACCTCTAGTTAAAGTCGATGAAAAACAACGTCTTCCTGCGCGAGGTTGGGGGTGAGAATGGGGTGTATGAACCGCATTAGTTAATGCGATATAGCCACGCTGGAGTCATGCTGGAGCCAGGCTGGATGTCTGGAAATGAATTGCAATAAAGTGCGAACTTGGACCGGCTGGTACATGTTGCCACAAAAAGAATTGGTTGCTGGATCTAGCACACAAGACAAAGACAGAGTGAAAACCGACGAAGACAGGCGCTAACAGGCGTCAATATCGCTGTCTTCGTCAGTTTTCACTGTGTCCTTGTCTTGTGTTGTGCGCTCGATGCAGCAATGGAACACCAAGATGCCCAAACTTACGTTAGTTCAGAAAGAATTGCGGTAGAAGCCATCTCACAATGACTTGTGACAGTAATGCGTAGCATTGAATCAATATTAGGGGCGAGCTCCACCTATGCAAAAGCTGGCGCTGCCATCGGCGTGAAGTGGTATGAGGGATCAGGTGGATCTAGCGGCCGCGTCGGCTGCTTCGGAAGCGCCGAAGCGGGCTGGAAACGAAAGTTTAAAGTCCCACCTGCGCCGCGGTTCAGATTAAATGGGAAGGTTTTCCCGCTTCAGGTATCCTCTTAACAACACTTGAAGGTACTATAATATGTAGTGGCTGCCTTTGAAGGCGTCCAACATGGGTAGGCTACTGCTCGGTGCCCAGGCACGTTCCCACTACTTTTTTCGGAGAGGGGGGGGGGGGTGCAACCCAAGTTAACTGTTCTATGCAAATTGGGTGAGGGGTATCTTTACTCGTGCAAATGTGAATAGTGCCCACCATCCGCCATAAAGACGCGTAAACCCGCAAAAGAGAAATAAGGTGTATCTCACAGGTACGCGTGTGAGATACACCTTTCCTTTACTTGACCAACAAAGAACCACATCAAATGGTGACTCGCGCAGGAAAAAAGCTCAGGAAGAACACTACAAAGAACTAGTAAATAAGCGAAAGTATAAAATAAATATTTCTATTATATAAAGTTTTTACGGGGTTTTACGTGCCAGAAGCACTTTCTCATTATGAGGCACGCCGTAGTGGGGGACTTCGGAAATTTAGACCACCTGGGGTTCTTTAACGTGCACCTTAATCTAAGCACACGAGTGTTTCCGCCCCCATCAAGATGCGGCCGCCGTGGCCGGGATTGGATCCCGCGACCTCGTGCTTAGCAGCGCAATACCATAGCCTCTACGCAACCACGGCGGGTGTTTTCTATTGTAGCGTTTTTTGAATTAGCTCTGGAAGAATTACAAAGAAATGTACAGGTTGTCGCAAATAACTTGAGCCAAAGATTTAAAAATGAAAGGTACTCCAGACGCGGGTTGAAACCAATACAAAATGTTGGCACTGGCCCAGAGTTACTCAGGCTACATATTTGTATTTTCCTCGGAACTAACGCGTTAGTTATATTTAATTAATCACCTTTTTAAATGTTGGCTGCAGAACCCAAGTGCGATACACAAAGTTGTAGAGCACCATGAGAAAATGTATGCCAGGCTAACCTCGCCTGCTGCAACACCACCACCACCACCATCACCACCTGCTAGTGTATATTTTAGGCGGATGATACCAACGCGGTATATATTGCCAGCACGCAAGTACAACAACACAGCGCTCATTAAACAACAATCCGTTCATTTAGTAATAGAAAAAAAAGGCCGCAGTTTCGCCCGAAAGGCGAAGCATCGATTGCGATAGCAATTAGCAGACAGTTATATGAAGTAAGGATAGTAGCTTTATCGGCCATATAAACTTCGAAACTTTCGCTTACTAACTGAATGAACTAGCACGGTGTTAACGCTCACAGGAAAACATGAACACATCACGCTGAGTGACCGCGGACACTCACTATGGAAACGCTGGCGTGAGCATGCGGGGTAGCAGCAGCAAGCAAAGTGACGTACAGTACGTGCTGTGTATCACTTCAACGCAAACAGCGGCGAGAAAACCGGCCGCACAAAGCCCGCGCTCTGCGGAATGTGCCCAGCCTTCGTGAGCGTGGTTGCTCAGCGCGGAACGCGCACCCGTAAACGGAAGAGGTGGCTCCCGGACTTGGTACACCGCTAACACAGAAGGAAAGTAGGTATATAGGAGATACAAAACGAATATAGAGTATGAGGACCATGCTAAGAGTGCATTCGGCATTGTTTGTAAGTTTCTTTCTTACTATCATTTTTTTTGTCGCTTCTGCAGAACCGAAAGTAAATGATTGTGTTCGTTTTATAATGCCGAAGGAGAACAAAACTACACTGTTGGGGTAATATGCTCAAGTTATGCATAGAATAGACACGAAGATCATTTTTGTTAGTTTTGCTCAAGGCAATCTATAGAATTACGCGTGCTTCGATCGCGGTATCAAGCATGCTGGTCATGACACACCATTCCTAGACCTCTGATATCTACTGCCGCTGCTCAGGCTACGCAGCGATTTCCCTATGCTACAAGTGCGGCGAGTGCAGCTAAAGTAATTCCATGATGGAACCGGAATGATGTATAGTTTCATGTCCGACTCGAAGATCATGCGATCTATCTGCATGACGTTGCCGTTCCGATATGCGCAGCTCGCGCACTGTTGGTCACTAGCTCGATTGACGTCACTCGCTAAACCCTTAAAACTGGAAGCGCTGGCAACACGAGGCTCCACAACACGCAGCGCTGAAGTCCGGTCGCAGCATCTTCAGCTGCCCGAAACGAGACTCGCTGCAACTGTCAAGTACGTACGCCGCTGAGTACACGAGAACGAAGCCATGGGCCAACCGATGAGCTGTTTCGGTTGCAAGTGCTGCAGCCATACCCGAGAGAGACTGCGTAGTCGACTGCCGAGGCTCTTCGGATCCCCGCATCGACCGGAACAGGTGCCAGAGCAGCAGCTCGAACCACAGCAAGGGCCGGAGAAAGACGCCGCCGCAGCGGAAAAATCAACATCGCCGCCGTCCGTTCCCGGGACTGCCGTCCAGAGTCCCGCGGATTCCGAGGCAGAAGGCGTTCCGTCGTCCATAGGCGAAACTACCGAACGAAGCCATGGGCAACCGATGAACTGTTGCGGTTGCAAGTGCTGCAGCCATACCCGAGAAAGACTGCGTAGTCGACTGCCGAGGCTCTTCGGATCCCCGCATCGACCGGAACAGGTGCCAGAGCAGCAGCTCGAACCACAGCAAGGGCCGGAGAAAGACGCCGCCGCAGCGGAAAAATCAACATCGCCGCCGTCCGTTCCCGCGACTGCCGTCCAGAGTCCCGCGGATTCCGAGGCAGAAGGCGTTCCGTCGTCCCTAGGCGAAACTACCGAACGAAGCCATGGGCCAACCGATGAACTGTTGCGGTTGCAAGTGCTGCAGCCATACCCGAGAAAGACTGCGTAGTCGACTGCCGAGGCTCTTCGGATCCCCGCATCGACCGGAACAGGTGCCAGAGCAGCAGCTCGAACCACAGCAAGGGCCGGAGAAAGACGCCGCCGCAGCGGAAAAATCAACATCGCCGCCGTCCGTTCCCGGGACTGCCGTCCAGAGTCCCGCGGATTCCGAGGCAGAAGGCGTTCCGTCGTCCCTAGGCGAAACTACCGAACGAAGCCATGGGCCAACCGATGAACTGTTGCGGTTGCAAGTGCTGCAGCCATAACCGAGAGAGACTGCGTAGTCCACTGCCGAGGCTCTTCGGATCCCCGCATCGACCGGAACAGGTGCCAGAGCAGCAGCTCGAACCACAGCAAGGGCCGGAGAAAGACGCCGCCGCAGCGGAAAAATCAACATCGCCGCCGTCCGTTCCCGGGACTGCCGTCCAGAGTCCCGCGGATTCCGAGGCAGAAGGCGTTCCGTCGTCCCTAGGCGAAACTACCGAACGAAGCCATGGGCCAACCGATGAACTGTTGCGGTTGCAAGTGCTGCAGCCATACCCGAGAAAGACTGCGTAGTCGACTGCCGAGGCTCTTCGGATCCCCGCATCGACCGGAACAGGTGCCAGAGCAGCAGCTCGAACCACAGCAAGGGCCGGAGAAAGACGCCGCCGCAGCGGAAAAATCAACATCGCCGCCGTCCGTTCCCGGGACTGCCGTCCAGAGTCCCGCGGATTCCGAGGCAGAAGGCGTTCCGTCGTCCCTAGGCGAAACTACCGAACGAAGCCATGGGCCAACCGATGAACTGTTGCGGTTGCAAGTGCTGCTGCCATACCCGAGAAAGACTGCGTAGTCGACTGCCGAGGCTCTTCGGATCCCCGCATCGACCGGAACAGCTGCCAGAGCAGCAGCTCGAACCACAGCAAGGGCCGGAGAACGACGCCGCCGCAGCGGAAAAATCAACATCGCCGCCGTCCGTTCCCGGGACTGCCGTCCAGAGTCCCGCGGATTCCGAGGCAGAAGGCGTTCCGTCGTCCCTAGGAGAAACTACCGAACGAAGCCATGGGCCAACCGATGAACTGTTGCGGTTGCAAGTGCTGCAGCCATACCCGAGAAAGACTGCGTAGTCGACTGCCGAGGCTCTTCGGATCCCCGCATCGACCGGAACAGGTGCCAGAGCAGCAGCTCGAACCACAGCAAGGGCCGGAGAAAGACGCCGCCGCAGCGGAAAAATCAACATCGCCGCCGTCCGTTCCCGGGACTGCCGTCCAGAGTCCCGCGGATTCCGAGGCAGAAGGCGTTCCGTCGTCCCTAGGCAAAACTACCAATACTGAAGGTCGCCTCTCCGCCGTCATCTCTCCGACGGGCAGCAGTCTGACAGTCATCTCTCCGGCAACGTCTGCTGAGGGCCACGAAGGCCCTACCGCGCAGGAGGTAAGCAGCTCGAGTGGCCCGAGTTCTACCACTACTGAGAGTGACGCCCATTTGACGGCGACTACAGCTGCTGGAACCGTGGAACTCCCGACTGTTCGGCTGGGACCGCAGCAGCGGCGTTTCCTTATCTCTCGGCATTCCCGACGTCGTTTAATATCGCGCTATGCACCACATGTCCGCCGCTGATCTGTTCGCCGGTTCAATCTGCAGCGTGGTTTTTATTCCCAATAAAGCGTTCTTTTACTTCTGTTCTTGCTTGTTCATTGCGTCTCTTAGCATCGATTCTGCGTACACCTCGGTCTTTATCGCCCGCGTTGATCGGAGTTGACCGCACTTGTGTGTAGCGCATTTGCCTGGGTCAGGGCATGCGGATGACGGCTTGCTTCGCTGACGGCACATCACCTTCTTTTACAATCAGCATGCATTCTTCACAGACCGCTGAAGGTGAAGACACCATTGCCGCGACGCCTGGTCTCCTCCGCTGCCTTCACTAGTTTATCATCCCACGAATGAGATCTTCCCGAATCGCCACCTCTTCCACTCTGTGAAGGACGACCAGCGAAGCCGTAGTGCTTGATCTCAATCGACGT
The DNA here is from genome assembly GCF_038994185.2 of Dermacentor albipictus. NCBI lineage: Eukaryota > Metazoa > Arthropoda > Arachnida > Ixodida > Ixodidae > Dermacentor > Dermacentor albipictus. Next base: position 177,883,568 of record NC_091822.1, read on the forward strand.
ATCTGTTTGCATATATAGGCATTACCATTTTGATTGTGCAAGGGCACGGACAACGCATACATCTCTGACTGTACAGCGATGTATTCTTTCATGAAGTAGTGATGTGTGCAAGTATCGCCGCATGGAAGACGGGAACTCCACAATATTAACAACTTCATTGTGAACTACGCAATTAGAAGTAAAGGAAACTTGCCGTAATGTTAGTCCACTTCACGGATAATGTCCTATAATTATTTTGTGATGGTTCATATACACCAAAGTTACAGCCGTTTTGTGTACCCATCTCCCTCCCTAAACGGCCATGCATTGACAGCAGAGGGGAATTCTGTCATCTCTACAACTTCGCTGTCAACAAATTACGATCAGTAAACGAAACTCGCTGCAATGATAGTCGTCATAAAAGCCGATTTCAGTACCGCTTCTTTCCCAAGGCACCTACAATACATTACGAGCTACAGAGCATTCGCAAGAAAATGGAGACGGTATTTTTCGTGTAGACGTATGCGGATATCGACCACCGTCGGAGAGTAGCTATCAGGGGCGTAGCCAGGGGGGGGGGGGGGCTTATGGGGCTTCAGCCCCCCCCGAAATTTTTTCACGCTGTCCATGCACCGCCGACCAAAGCGACCCCCGGCGCCGGAAATCACTCTGGATTTTGTCTAGAATGTCTTTTTGACGCTCGAAAAGACATTTAACCGCGAAGATTGCAAACTCGGGCTGGATTTCGTGGCAACGCCCATACACCGGGAGTCACAACGCCAAGCAGTCCCATCTGAGCACAAACTTTCAAGAGCGCTTTGATGGTGAGCGGGCTTGCCGCGGCATCTCACTGAGGCCACGGAATCTATGGAGCACAGGGATATCAATTGCGAAACTTTATGGGTATAAATCTCATAAGCTCTTGATGTGAGAGGTGCATTGACATTTCCAAAGTTGTGCTTTAGATTTTCAATTGCGGAACTTTGTGGGTTTAATGTTGTTATAAACATTTGTCGCCAAAGGTCTATTGACTTTTCTAAAGTCTTACATCGGAACATACAACGAGACAAGCCAAATCAACACACTAGCAGACGAGTTCACAAAGCAGGCAGTGAGGTCCAATGAAACGAAGCGTTGGGGTGCTTCATTTGTGCTGTCATGTCACATAAAAAAATATCAACATTTTTTTTTAACCTACGCCAGAACATCCATGTCAAGACACTAAAGCCAGCCAAAGTAACTACGTTCTTATTGATTTTTTCTACTTTGACATTTATTCGCGAGGACACATTGAGCCTCTTCAATTTTTTTTTGTTCTCGCTACCCTACCCGCGGGCTGCCAGAGCCAACCAGAGCGCATACGTTTTTCTCGTATGGCCCCGACCACCGTGCGGTGCACTTCGGTGCGCGTTCGGTTTGCTCTGGCCGAGTGGATTTTCACCGGACAGAGTTTTGGATGCTTTCTGGCTAGCAAACGAGAAAAAAAAAACAATGATCGCTCGCCGCCATCACTGTGGGGACTCGAAGGATTGCACCGCATTCCTTGAGCGGAACCTTTCCGGAAAGTCTTGATTCGCCGCTGTAGGATACTGAGCAGTATGCGTATGGTTCTCAGTGGACCAAGCGTCTCATGCTTTCTTCGGTATTCCTTCCGTAGCCCCATTAGGTGCCCGAAGTAGGCATTAGATTCTGGCGAACATACTTTCCTATGCGTTTTTTTTTTTTCATTTCGGTGCCTCCGCCTCATAGAAAAAACATACATTGTTGCGGCTCAGCGAATTGTCGCATGGTGAAAGTTCGATTTTGATACTTCTTTTGCGGAAAGTAATGGGCGACGGGACGCCTCAGTTGCTGGATACGTTTATTATATTATTACGAAAGCAATTATATGGACACTCCAGGCGCATTCCTGCCATCGCCCTCATGTTTCATATAAAGTCCAAGGGTGATAACATCGTGACCACACGCTGCATGCTGTATGTGCGAGTGAAAGCGTAGGAGGGGAGGTCGAATGGGTGAGCCGACGATGGTGGCTCAGTCTTGTGTGCGCAAAGAAGAAAAGCGGGGAGCAAGCGCGCCGCCTTCCGTCGCGCGCAATACATCGGGGGGAGTGGATGAAATGGGGGCGGAATCTAGGATTCTGTGAATCTATGATTGTGCAACATGTTTATTTGCCTTGTTTGACGCATTATATAGAGTTACTTCTTCTTACATACATAGACTCATTGGAGACTTATACGTATACTTAAATATCTTGTTGCGAGGTTTTGTGTATACATGCAGTGCACTTTCTTTCCAGTGACACTTTTTTGTCCTTTATCAAGCCGTATTTTCGCATTTGCATGTCCCATTGTATCTTTGCATTTCTAATGTACGAGGGCGAGTCAAATGAAAGTGAGCCTACCCTAACCGCACAATAATGGTTCGGTTCATTGTCTGCGAGGCATGCGCGTAGGAGAACGGCATGTCTCATTTACAAAAGTGTCACTCAGGTGTGAAGATAAATGTTCTTTAATGATCTCATACCCTGGGTTGAATGTGGTTGTGTCACATAATGGACACTTCAAAAGTTGTCTCGCGAAGCTTTTGACAGCTGAAGGTGTTTCCAAAACAGAAATTAATCACTATATGACTGCCGTGCACGTTGAACACTGCATTTAATTGACCACTGTGAAGCGTTGGAGCAAACGGTTCAAAGGATGTTGCAAAGACATTCCAAGACCGGGCCAAAACTATCGTGCAATCACCCCCCACACAATTTCAAAGGTTCATGAGCTGCTAAGACAAGAACGGAGGATAAGCATCGATGAACTGGCAGACCGTCTGAACATCAGTCATGGTTCGGTTCACGCCATAATTCATGAGCTTCTCGGTTATCGGCTCTTTGGTGCGCAATGGATCCCCAAGATTTTTATCCATCACGAGAAGACGGAGAAGTTTAGCGCTGCCTTGACTCATCTGATCGGGTATCAGAATGAGTATAACGACTTCTTGTTTGCAACTGTGATCGGGGACGAACCTTGGTGCCACTACTACGAGCCTGAAACACGACGGCAAAGCTTACAGTTGAAACATTCTAATTTACCACGCCCAAAGAACGTAAAGGCCATCATTTCCGCTGGAAAGGTGTTGTTGACTTTTTTTTTTGATCGACAGGGTCCATTACTGTTAGAATTTGCTAAATCTTGAGAGGCTATCAATTGTTTCCGATATTGTGAAACGCCAGAACGGCAGCGTGTCGCAATCAAGAACGAACAACGTGGAAAATTGACGAATGGGGTCATCTTGTTCCACGACAATGCCTGTCCCCACGTCGCTTATGTGGTTAATACAAAACTGGCAAAGTTCAAGTGGCAAACGCTGCAACATCCGCCATACAGCCCAGACCTGTCACCTTGCGACTTCTACATTTTGGGGCAACCGAAAAAACAGCTCAAGGGAACCAGATACAGACTTCTTGAAGCAGCAACCCAAGGAGTTTAATAAGACGGTAATCACGCAACTCGTTAGTCAATAAGACAAATGTCTAAATTCTCATGAAGACTACTTTTAAATAAAGTACCCCGTTGTTGGCTCATTCATTTGACTTGCCCTCATATATCTTGCAGAACTGCTTTTTATACGTGCTCTCTGTCGCGACTATAACTTCGGTGCAATTACTCACGATACAAGACAAGGGACAGCTACTCCTGCGTAATACATTGGAACAAACGACAGCGTCATTGAGATTTTTCACTGGCCATTGCATATATACAAGAATGTAAGCACGGTTCTTGAATGACAAAGTTTCATTAACATATTTGTCCTCAACTTGTTCAGTTCATTGCCTTTTAATTTTTCATATCAGCGACATGCACTGCTTTCCTGGTTTCGAACTGATATAGTTCTAAAGTTCGTGTGATATTTTCTTCACTTAATAAATAGACAAAAAACATGGAAGCATTGACGTCAGTTATGTTGGGCAAAATTTTTGGCACATACGAGTATAAAATTTTATGAAAAAATACATATTTTACTTGTATTTACAGAGCGTAGCTTTCCAGAATTCGTTTGCAGCATCTTTGGCAATGACAATGCAGTTATTATTCATGTATTTGATCCCTCGATAAATTGTTTAAGAGGAAGCTTTAGCTCGGGCCCAATCCGACGCGGCCTATTCAAATACTTGTAAAACGCAGAAACGCTTTTCTGAGATAATCCTGCTAGTCACTTTTATTGAAATTGGTTGCATTTGAGAGAGAAAGTTAAATCCTAGTGTCTGTTGGAAACAGAACTTCGATTTAGGGCCTGAATTTTGTTTAAAATATTTTGGAAAATTCGAAAGTTTGAAAAAATAGAAGCACGACGTTTAAAAACTAATAGCTATGCATGAAGAACAGATATTGTGGTTCTGTAAACGGCATTTATTATAACAGTCAAAGCGGACAAGTTTGCTGTGTCAATTTGTATCTTACGTGAATTGGTTACTTTGTGTACAAGGGTTCTGCAAAAGCCGTATTTCCGCAATACTACATTTTTTTGAAATTCATGTGTAACATATCTGTTTTGTCCGCTGTAGATGTACTATTAGATGCAATTCACAGAATTGTGATATCATGTTTCATTGTTGAGTCATGGAGTTTTAAACTTGATAGTTTCGTGTTCTGAAAAGTTTCAATTTTGGCCAATTTTTAATAAATAATTGACCACCTAAATGAAAAATTCGAAGCCAGTAGTCACTAGAATTAAACTTTCTCTTTTAAATGCAAATTTAAATTTGGTTAAGTGGTTGCAGGGAAAAACGAATTCCCCTTCTACATGTACTTAAATCGGAGCACCCGAGCTAAAGCTTCCTCTTAAGGAGGAGGCTGAGCTGCAACGTGCAGCTATATATATATATATATATATATATATATATATATATATATATATATATATATATATATATATATATATATATATATATATATATATATTTATATATATATATATATATGTATATATATATTGGGCCAGTGGATTAGCCCCCCCCGAACAAAATTTCTGGCTACGCCACTGGTAGCTATATACAGCTTCGCTGTGAAAGTCTTCCATTTAAAGCTGGATTCGCACGCCAGCACTGTTCGCCGGTTCAGTCCGCAAATTGTGACGTCACTGAGCTGTAAAAAATCGGGTCATCGGCGGCTTGTATGACGCGCGATTCTGCGGCAAATAAGCCCCGTTACGCTCGCCTGCATACTGAAATGGCGCGTCCCGTCGTCTGCATCCAGCATAAGTGACAACAAATTGGGCAACAATGTTGATTTTTACAGCGAAGCTAAGATACGGGATATGGCGTCGGCACGCAAAACTCTCACCTAAAAATTGAGTGAAAGAGCCAACAGCAAAAAAAATCTGTTCCCTTCCACTCTTTGAAGGATGACCCACGAAGCTGTGTATGTGGCCCCTTCATGGCGAATTGCACCTCCGTCGCGGGTCGGCCCGGCATTGCACTATCTTCGGGATCGGCCCACGTATGGGGAGTGCTCACCGCCTACTTCACCTCCGCCACGGGTCGGCCCGGCGTTGCACTATCTCCGGGATCGGCTATGGTATGGGGAGTTTTTGGCTTACCACAACGACACGAAAATTTCCTTGGATGGCATACGTATACAGCTTCGCTGTAAAAATCGCCGCCGAAGCACTTCCTACGCATGGTTAGCCAGCGAAGTTGAACGTGCGGCCCGCGGCCCCAGTGTTTATCGCTAGGTTAATGCCGACGGTTCATTAAACGGCGGCTTGGTGATTTTCGCGAGCCGAGTTACAGCGCCAGGCGCGCCAACTGCGCTCGAAAGGTAGCCCAAAAAGTAATGAAATTAGTTTCAATAATGTTGGCAGTCAGACAAAGCGCCACAACTTGTCGCAGTAAAATTCAGTACGCGCGAAACTGCGTCATAGCACCCTGTGCGACTACCGTGCCCAAAAACTACCGAAATTAGTTAAAATAATACTGGGGCTTATAGGAAGCGTCGCAAACATCTCCCAGTACGATTCATTAATTCAAATTAACTGCTTCACGACGGCCACGCTGTTTTTCGTTAACTGCGTCACATGTATGGCCTAGGTGCCAGGCAGTAAGCCCGATTGCTTGAAGTGCGTCGCAGACTGTCGAACAAAGTTTCTCACCTTGACGTAGTCCAACAGTGCAGTGCTGCCATGTCGAAGTTCCGAAAGAACGCAATAATTCGCCGGGAGGCCACCAAACCAGGCTAGATCCCAAGATAGAAAAACACGCAGACGGGCGCCCGAACAGTCCAACGCTCAGGTGCATGGCCGGTCTCTCTCGCTTCGGCGGTGTATCTGACGAATGACGCAAATATCTGGCTCGTCATTCGCCGGTTTGCCTGTCGCTAGGCAATAGAAGTAAGCCGCATAGTGTAATTTAATTTATACGCAGAGATATTTAATTTTTCCCGGAAAGAATAAAAGAAAAATAAAACAATTGCTGTTAATCTCATTTCATATTCTTTTTTTTCGATGCTCGCGGCCCCAATTCGTCGATGTTAATACTATAGCGTGACGTGTTTCCTGTTTCCAATTTTCGGCAAGTGTCCGCTCTTGTCCTATTCCTTTCTCTATGGGGTGCTCATTGCCGATGCAGCACAGCGTTAGCTCGGAGCAGGACACGCCTGCGTGTGTCGGAAGTTTCTCGAACGTTGTCGATGCTTCCATCCGTTGTCTGCGGTCACCGACGCTTATGAAATCTGATTGTGTGAGCGACGCGAATTGTCTAGTACTTACTGGAAGACTCGCGGGAAGCAGGGATTACTCTGGAACCTTCGATGACCAATGTATAAAAGCCGACGCGTTTCGCCGCTGATCAGATTTCGACGATCGCCGACTGTGTTCACCGCTATCGTTGTGCTTCGAATGCAACGTGCTTTCGTGGGCACAGCATCACCCGATAAATTCCGTTTCGTCATTCACAGTTTTGCGACTGTTTTCTTCACCGTCACTGGTACGTGACAATAGGAATACAACTGAACAACAGTATGACGAAATCCTTCTCACCATTAAGCTTACTACAGGTTGCCTTTGCAGTGTGAGTTGATTAGTGTCTATTTAGGAATCTTAGTAGCGTGAAGGAACACGACACAAAAGAAAAACATGGTAGTCTGTGGACCTCAGTGTCTCCGCGACAATGAGACATGCACGGAAAGACGAATGCGTCCGTGTCCGATGTTCTTTTTCTCCTTTCCCTGTCTTTGCGGCCGTCTACCTGATTGTCCCGACGCACTTACCACGTGCAGATGACAAGGCGTGGATTTTATTCGTGGCTGTGAGAAGAAAAGGCAGAGGGTAGTTTTGCTGGCCTGACTATGCGGATGGCTGACAGCTGTGCATCGACCAGCAGGAGAATAGGGTAAGTAGTAGAGAGGAGGGAAAGTTATAACTCAGCGCACTCCCGCTTTGCGCGGCCAGCGCTGTCTTGTTCCGCGCGACATGCAGGCCATGGACAAGAGCGCGCACGTGCGCTTTCGTCTGCCGAGAGGATGCTGTTCTCGTACACGTCGAGAATTTGAAGGTATCTCATCAAAAAGGCGCATTCTTGTAGAGCAAATTTCGCTATTATTGCTTTCGTCCTTCTTTTTATTTGAAGGCTTTGCTAAAGCAGGCGTTTGTCTTCTTTATTGATATGTGATGTATGTAATCTATTCACCCTATTACATTCCTAGCTTACTTCAAGGTCGTAAAAACTCGCTACAATAGATTGAGGTACAGAAAAGCGAAGATAACGGAAGCACGTAACAATGTTCTTTGTCAGACTTTCTCGACACGTATGGTATTGTGCAACACAACACATGAACGAGACACTATAGCTAATAAGGCTGTATTTCGGATCCCGTCATTATTTACATGTTTCGGGAGGAGGGGGGTATGAGCTAGCCAGAAAAAACAGAAATAGACGGGGCATTCGCAATAAAGCTGGCCACGAGGCTCCCTTTTCATCTGTCTCGTCCGTTGATTTCGGGACCCTCGTCGGCATGCTGTATGTACTAAACTGATGTTTTATTACGTATTCATCATTATCAACGTATGAGCTGCTCTTTTTTGTGCGCTTCGTCACATGTTTTCTCCTTGACGTTACTTATAATGATAATGCAATATGCATAAGTTCGCGCTTGACTTTTGGTGAAGTGTTAGAATAGTATATTGAAAGGCGAAATTGCACATCCGGTTTGAATAGCCTGCCAAAAGATGTCGTAATCGATAAATACGATCTCCGTGGCGTTCGTTTTTCGGAATGGTCGACTGTTGGTGAGTTTTCTTTAGAAGGTAGGGCGTTTTAAGGCCGCCAACTGCCATATATTTTCGAATCCTCTGTTAGGTTCATTTGTAGTCACAAATCAAATCGTAGGGCGTGTGCGATCCCCACTTCAGCAGTGCATAGTCAGGTAGATTTTATACTGAAACACTGCCAGGGCGCACGTGCGCAAATGACAAAAAAGAACGTATCGATTAGAAACGTGCGTCAAGACAGGCAGGACCCCATTATATAAAACACGACACCTATAAGACAGAGTGGAGCTTCTGACAGCATTTCTTTTCCTTCTCTTTCTCTCTCTTCGGGAACTATACCTTGAGGTCAGCTATTCCATTTTATATATCCAAACGAAGGACAAAGGACAGAGCGTACATACAACAAAAAACCCGTAGTGCACAGCACACTTACATCACAGTACTATATATATATATATATATATATATATATATATATATATATATATATATATATATATATATATATATATATATATATATGTCTGTGTGTGTGTGTGTCTGTAAGGCTAGGTCACTTGGCGGTGTTCTTGCCCAATTTCAGATAAGCAGGCATGAAACAAGCCATCGGCTCCACAATCTTGTTAGTAGAATATGCTTCGCGCATATTTCACAACATGTGCTTCCTTTGTCATGTCGCCCAGGGTTCACAATGCTTCAAACAAGGGTAATTTTGCAGATCGCCGCCATCAAAATGCGGCCGGTACGGCCTGGTGTCGAATCAGTGACCTTGACTTCAGGAGCGGACAGGTGCGTCACACGAGTCGGTAATATTTTTCTCAAAAAATATAGTGAAGAAATTCTGTTGGACACATGTTAAAGTATCATCGCACAGAGCGCGTCTCTGGCACAAACACGCCAGTTTGTGCTGCTGACAGTTGACAGCTCTATGATTGCTAATTTCTGAAACCTTTCATGAAAAGTATTCTGTGAGAGAAGCTCACAGAAAATTGAATATGAAGAGTGACTGAGAAACTTGGAAGAAAGCAAATGGGCTGCCAGAGTTTTCAGGTATTTGTACAGAAAAAACATTGATTCACAGTGTAAAAAAGAACTAGGAAGCTTACCAGCAGGTATGCGTCCTGTATGGTGAGCAACACGGCAACAAAGAACGCCAAGACGAAAGTCAGAGACTCGGAGACAATCTCACGGGAGGCGGCAATGGATAATAAATCTGCGATGAGTAACTACTTATGAGGAAAAAAAACGATACCAGAATAGAAACAATTTGTGATAACTCAAAGGGAAGCTCATTACTTTTCGAAGCGAGATCAGGATGCCTTAGGGCACGAACTTATAAAGCGAGATATAAGAAGGATGAAGAAGCATGTGCATGGCTGCGGTAAAGCTAGGGAAACGATGAAGCATGTTTTATTAGAATGTGAAGATATCGGCCGAGAGGTCGATTTAGACATCTCTGGTCTCCTTGAAATTCTTGGGTTCAGCGAGAGTAGGGGGAAAGTAAACATATCCTCAGTAGAGTTCGCGGCAATTGAAAGATTGGTGGAAGTAGGGAAACGACAAACAACGGAGGCATGAAAAATGAAGTTCACAATAGGGGTTCAGAAAATTTGGTTATGTGAATTCGTTTTAGGCCTTTTTTCCTTTTTTTGTTTTAACATATGTAGGACATTCGGTAATATAATAACCAGAGCTTAGTGGATCAACCCACCGCCCCGTTCCAAAGAGGACGCCCATCCATCCATCCATCCATCCATCCATCCATCCATCCATCCATCCATCCATCCATCCATCCATCCATCCATCCATCCATCCATCCATCCATCCATCCATCCATCCATCCATCCATCCATCCATCCATCCATCCATCCATCCATCCATCCATCCATCCATCCATCCATCCATCCATCCATCCATCCATCCATCCATCCATCCATCCATCCATCCATCCATCCATCCATCCATCCATCCATCCATCCATCCATCCATCCATCCATCCATCCATCCATCCATCCATCCATCCATCCATCCATCCATCCATCCATCCATCCATCCATCCATCCATCCATCCATCCATCCATCCATCCATCCATCCATCCATCCATCCATCCATCCATCCATCCATCCATCCATCCATCCATCCATCCATCCATCCATCCATCCATCCATCCATCCATCCATCCATCCATCCATCCATCCATCCATCCATCCATCCATCCATCCATCCATCCATCCATCCATCCATCCATCCATCCATCCATCCATCCATCCATCCATCCATCCATCCATCCATCCATCCATCCATCCATCCATCCATCCATCCATCCATCCATCCATCCATCCATCCATCCATCCATCCATCCATCCATCCATCCATCCATCCATCCATCCATCCATCCATCCATCCATCCATCCATCCATCCATCCATCCATCCATCCATCCATCCATCCATCCATCCATCCATCCATCCATCCATCCATCCATCCATCCATCCATCCATCCATCCATCCATCCATCCATCCATCCATCCATCCATCCATCCATCCATCCATCCATCCATCCATCCATCCATCCATCCATCCATCCATCCATCCATCCATCCATCCATCCATCCATCCATCCATCCATCCATCCATCCATCCATCCATCCATCCATCCATCCATCCATCCATCCATCCATCCATCCATCCATCCATCCATCCATCCATCCATCCATCCATCCATCCATCCATCCATCCATCCATCCATCCATCCATCCATCCATCCATCCATCCATCCATCCATCCATCCATCCATCCATCCATCCATCCATCCATCCATCCATCCATCCATCCATCCATCCATCCATCCATCCATCCATCCATCCATCCATCCATCCATCCATCCATCCATCCATCCATCCATCCATCCATCCATCCATCCATCCATCCATCCATCCATCCATCCATCCATCCATCCATCCATCCATCCATCCATCCATCCATCCATCCATCCATCCATCCATCCATCCATCCATCCATCCATCCATCCATCCATCCATCCATCCATCCATCCATCCATCCATCCATCCATCCATCCATCCATCCATCCATCCATCCATCCATCCATCCATCCATCCATCCATCCATCCATCCATCCATCCATCCATCCATCCATCCATCCATCCATCCATCCATCCATCCATCCATCCATCCATCCATCCATCCATCCATCCATCCATCCATCCATCCATCCATCCATCCATCCATCCATCCATCCATCCATCCATCCATCCATCCATCCATCCATCCATCCATCCATCCATCCATCCATCCATCCATCCATCCATCCATCCATCCATCCATCCATCCATCCATCCATCCATCCATCCATCCATCCATCCATCCATCCATCCATCCATCCATCCATCCATCCATCCATCCATCCATCCATCCATCCATCCATCCATCCATCCATCCATCCATCCATCCATCCATCCATCCATCCATCCATCCATCCATCCATCCATCCATCCATCCATCCATCCATCCATCCATCCATCCATCCATCCATCCATCCATCCATCCATCCATCCATCCATCCATCCATCCATCCATCCATCCATCCATCCATCCATCCATCCATCCATCCATCCATCCATCCATCCATCCATCCATCCATCCATCCATCCATCCATCCATCCATCCATCCATCCATCCATCCATCCATCCATCCATCCATCCATCCATCCATCCATCCATCCATCCATCCATCCATCCATCCATCCATCCATCCATCCATCCATCCATCCATCCATCCATCCATCCATCCATCCATCCATCCATCCATCCATCCATCCATCCATCCATCCATCCATCCATCCATCCATCCATCCATCCATCCATCCATCCATCCATCCATCCATCCATCCATCCATCCATCCATCCATCCATCCATCCATCCATCCATCCATCCATCCATCCATCCATCCATCCATCCATCCATCCATCCATCCATCCATCCATCCATCCATCCATCCATCCATCCATCCATCCATCCATCCATCCATCCATCCATCCATCCATCCATCCATCCATCCATCCATCCATCCATCCATCCATCCATCCATCCATCCATCCATCCATCCATCCATCCATCCATCCATCCATCCATCCATCCATCCATCCATCCATCCATCCATCCATCCATCCATCCATCCATCCATCCATCCATCCATCCATCCATCCATCCATCCATCCATCCATCCATCCATCCATCCATCCATCCATCCATCCATCCATCCATCCATCCATCCATCCATCCATCCATCCATCCATCCATCCATCCATCCATCCATCCATCCATCCATCCATCCATCCATCCATCCATCCATCCATCCATCCATCCATCCATCCATCCATCCATCCATCCATCCATCCATCCATCCATCCATCCATCCATCCATCCATCCATCCATCCATCCATCCATCCATCCATCCATCCATCCATCCATCCATCCATCCATCCATCCATCCATCCATCCATCCATCCATCCATCCATCCATCCATCCATCCATCCATCCATCCATCCATCCATCCATCCATCCATCCATCCATCCATCCATCCATCCATCCATCCATCCATCCATCCATCCATCCATCCATCCATCCATCCATCCATCCATCCATCCATCCATCCATCCATCCATCCATCCATCCATCCATCCATCCATCCATCCATCCATCCATCCATCCATCCATCCATCCATCCATCCATCCATCCATCCATCCATCCATCCATCCATCCATCCATCCATCCATCCATCCATCCATCCATCCATCCATCCATCCATCCATCCATCCATCCATCCATCCATCCATCCATCCATCCATCCATCCATCCATCCATCCATCCATCCATCCATCCATCCATCCATCCATCCATCCATCCATCCATCCATCCATCCATCCATCCATCCATCCATCCATCCATCCATCCATCCATCCATCCATCCATCCATCCATCCATCCATCCATCCATCCATCCATCCATCCATCCATCCATCCATCCATCCATCCATCCATCCATCCATCCATCCATCCATCCATCCATCCATCCATCCATCCATCCATCCATCCATCCATCCATCCATCCATCCATCCATCCATCCATCCATCCATCCATCCATCCATCCATCCATCCACCGCGGCCCGCGCAAGAGGCAGCGTTTCTACGAGAAGCAGTCAGGGATCTTTCAATGCTGTCGCGCTTCTCTCTTAAAGGTAAAGCTTAGGCATCCTCCCATTTTTTTGTCACTTTACTGGCATTTTCATGCCAATGTCTTTAATCCCTACCCACAGGGGTTGCTTAGTGGCTATGGTGTTGAGCTGCGAAACACGAGGTCGCTGCATCGTTTCCCGGCCACCGCGACCGCATTTCGATGGGGTCGAAATGCGAAAACACCTTTGTACTTAATTTAGGTGTACGTTAAAGAGCCCCGTGTGGACCAAATTTGCGGAGTCCCCCACTACGGCGTGCTTCATATTCAGATCGTGGTGTTAGCACTTAAAGCCCCAGCATTTTTTAAATCCCTGGTTCTCTTGCGGTTGTTCAAGTCTACAATTTTTGACGGAAACGCCTTGTGACGAAATGTGTGATGAAGTTTCAATGAGCACATGTCGCGGCAAATGATCGCCAGGCAAAACTTGCCATATCAGTATATTGTTCGACTCGCCCCGATATTCAGTTTAATACTTCGTCGCGCTTTTCTTAATTTACGGGGCGGTTCCGTTTAAACTATAGCGGGGGGCCTTTACTGCACTCCAGGGGCGCTCGGTTTCTACGTTGCCTGGAATAACCGTACACATGGAGTATATTTAACTACGTGCGATTTTCAAAAGAAATAATTAAATTATTGGGTTT